>NC_066889.1:23857737-24052737 GCF_022985175.1 Labeo rohita | reverse complement strand
GTGGTTTCTTTGAGAGATTGCTAGAAAATTCCATAAATAATTACAGTGAAAGTTGTTTCAGAAGAAATTTTTATTAGTATCTTTGTTTTTTACCGTTTTGTTCTTTTTTTTCAAATTTAAATTAAATCATTTAATTTTTTGTGTAATTAGTTTTACAAGTTTTTCACTCTATATTGTTTTAAACAATTTCAAATGAACTAATAATTAATTTGTTAATTTAGTTGTTTATGTTGTGTTTTTAAAACAAGTATCAGAAATTGAGTAATTTCATTGGTTTCAATTAATAGTAAATGCTATAATTTCAATAAAGGTTTACATCCTAGTGCAAAGCTGGCATGAAATCAATTACATTTAAGCTTTATCTGCATCTGATATCCAACTTAGTACACACAAGGTTCAAAACCTTAACTGATCAGTTCATAAATGATATTGTTATTAATTTATGCACTCTCTGACCTCTGACTTTAGAACCTGAGAACTTCAAAGTTAAATAGAACTACCAACACTGCACAAATGAGATCAGCCAAGCATTTTCCCTTCGTGCTCTTTTCCTGGCAGACAGATCATTTGTTTGGATAAGTCTATTGTCTAAATTGAAAGAAAGACCCACAGAGTGCAGCTCAGTTGTTGAGTTCACATAACTAAAGGAGGAAACGCATAAACACATTCATGCACACACACATCCAAGAGGTTCCAACATTTGCATTTGCTAATGAATGAGCGAACAGATTGAACAGGTGCGATAGAGCACCGTCTGTCCGGACGCATCCTTGAGTTCTTCCTTACCTGGCACCAATGATGTCCTTCTTCGCCAGATCAATGCCAGCAATGACCTTGACACGAAGAATACGAGATTCATTCTGCAAAACATGACACAGACAGGAAAAAGACCATCATGAATAAATCAATACCTCGTATGAGTCTGGAAGACAGAAAAAAAAAAAAAAAAAACTGCCTTGTAGCCTAAATTTAAGCTGAGTCCAAGTCGTGAGAGCGTCCTAATTTCACCTCCAGGGGAAGATGAAAAAGAAGCATCTTAAAGAAATTAGACGGAAGCGGCAGCCAAGAAAGCTTTTGTGTTGATGGACACGAAACGGAACGGTTTTAATGGTATAGCGCCTTTTAGAAATAAACTCCTCTGGGAGCTATAAACAAAGGCTTTTGGATCCAGCAAACCACTATTTTGTACAGTTTATGGTCTTATGGCTGAACAAGATGAACTAAACTTCTCAGCTTGGCCTTCAAAAGCACTTCAGCAATAGATACGACCACCATTTCACGACTCCCACTCTGCATAAGTGCGTCCCGCCCCCAGCATCACCTCGGCCTGCATTCAATAGCCATTCATGCTGCTCACGATTACACAATGAGCATCTTATTCACCCTCTCGGCTTTTGAAGCTCACCAGTCCAGAAATGACGCACTGTAGAGGGTAAGAAAGGCCCTCTTCTCCTCA
Organism: Labeo rohita; assembly: GCF_022985175.1. NCBI lineage: Eukaryota > Metazoa > Chordata > Actinopteri > Cypriniformes > Cyprinidae > Labeo > Labeo rohita. The sequence continues at coordinate 24,051,281 of NC_066889.1, read as the reverse complement.
CTTTACCCACTTCTGCTTTCTGAAATTCCCTTTCTATTTAGGTCTGACAGTCTGCATTACCACAAGACATGCATCATTCGTACAGCCGAGGCAAACAACAACAACAAGAAGCAGTGTGACGGTTTGTATTTACTGTGCCTGTCGTATATGACCTAATTATTACAGAACGAATACATTTTGGATGAGATGAGAGTAGTTGTTATATTCTGACAGGTACTAGAGTGTTACTGTCATCCCACCGGGTGGCTCAGACTGACACATCTGTGCTTTTCATATAATAAAATGCAAACAGAGACTAGATTTCTTTGCAGAAAGCCACTATTTGGTATGAAGAAAATTACATTTAACAATTTGTGAGCCGTTTCTATTTTTTTGGAAAGTGTGACGTAGCTCGTGTTATTTATTTACACATTTTTAAAGCCATTACAGCCTCTAAGGACTCCCTGCAAAAATAAAAAACAAAGTATTATTTTTAATGAATTATTATTATCTACACTACTGCTGAAAAATTTGGAGTCATTAAGTTTTTTTTAAATAAATGAATACTTTAAATGCACAAAGATGCATCAAATTGATCAAAAGTGATATTAAAAGAAATTTATAATATTAGAAATTACTTCTATTTCAAATAAATCATGTTCTTTGAAACTTTCTAACCATCAAACAATCCTGGAAATGACGGTTTTTCTGTTTTCAACATTGATAATAATGATAATACGTTTTTGAGCAGCAAATCAGCATATTACAATGATTTCTGAAGGACTGCATTACACTGAAGACTAGAAAATGCAGCTTTGCCATTACAGGAATAAATTACATTTACATTATATCAAATAGAAAAGTTATTTTAAATTGTAATAACATTTCAGAATATTTAGAATATATTAGAAATATTTAGAAAATGTAGAATTCATAATATTTTTACAGTATTTTTAGGGCCCTATGAAATGCTTTTTTTTCCCCCGTTTTAATTTTTTAGACTGTTAAATGGTTAAATTTAAAAAAATAAAATAAATAATCAAAAAGCATGTCTAATTAATTGAAATCATGAAACGTACACAATTTAACAGCAATGAATTAAAAGTTTAGGAGACATTTTTAAGGCACTATAAAATATTTTTTTTCTCTCCAATTCATTTTTTTTTTTATACCAAATTTTGTGTTTTCCATTAAATCCATGTTCTGGATTCTATTTTAATGATTTCATTAAATTTTAATAATCAAAAGCACGTCTACTAAATTGATTTTATAAAGAAATCAAAATCACAGTCATGTCTGTTGAGCGTGTGAACACTATGTGAACACTACCAATCAGTGATGTTTAAAAATCGGCTCAACAGCGCTCAAATTTGAGCGGGAAATGGACCTTTTTAAAATTTCGGCTCCGGCATCAAAACAGTGGAGGTCGGACTGTTACAGCTGATCTGAGGTAAGACGCTCATGTCAATCAACTATCGTGGAAGCGGCCTCTGTCGGTGTGACGCCACAATGACAGGCATCTGAGAATGGCTCGATTTGAAAAAAGGAATATTATTTTGACAGATAATTAAAAACCACTGCATGGATTTTTATCATTATAGGGTAGATTTGCACATACACTGCCAACACATATCAATAGTCAAACAACATGTAAAAGTGAACTTAGCATCCGATGACCCCTTTAAGGAAAACCAGTGACCATTTCCACGTGAAGATGCTCTTGACTCATTCGCCAATAAGGACACTCCCTCATCCAGTCCATAATGTTCAATATCTTAACCCTAATTACACCGCTAGAACTTGTTGCATTACAACACACCTTTCTAAAGTAAACTGCCAAAGAAAGAACAGCAATAGACTTCAACTCCAACAAAATAACCAATACAATTCTGAGCTCAAGTTCGGCACTAGTCCAGTTTGACACAGCAAATCTGGACAACAGAAACGCCAAACATATTTAAACAGAAATCACAATAGCACTGACCTAAGCTTTCAGACAAGTAAACAATTTGAAAGGCGAGAAATTAAATTTAAACCAAAAATTCATGTTCTTTTTTTTGCAGGTCGTTTTTAAAAGAAAGCATCTCACATGAAAGAACTGCAAATGCATGTTTGAATGTACAAAAACACACACTCTATTGGCCCTTGCAATGAATTATAACATAATTCAATATTACAAAAAAACCCTCACCTTTGAGACTCAACTCAAACTGAAGCTCTCAGATAATACTCAACACGACGGCACTCGTTCCCACTCATAATTACGGTTATTTCCTACAACGTCCTTCCACTCTCTAATTGAGGTTAAAAGATAAAACACCACAGAAGGGCAAGCAAGACCTAGAGTTACAAAGCCGCCTTCCGTTCTGACTTGATTCATTCAATTGCCTACTTTACACACTCCAGACACTTGAGGAGATGAATTAGTCAGGCAGAGTTGATGGCTAGGTTTGGTCCATTAGCGGAAATGATAACTCATTGGTACTGCTGATAAAGGCCTGGGCTGTTGTAGAAGGACTAGAAGAGGACAAAACACAGTTCTTGTAACATCATAAATGTCTTTACGATCAATTTAAAGCACCTTTGCTGATTACAAACTATTTTCTTAAAAAAATAATAAATAAAATTAAGCCTCCCTGGAGTAACGTGACCTTAAACGTCTTGCTCAAGAACAAGACGGTTGATGGATCAGGATTTAAGCCTTCAATCGTTTGGTTACCAGCTCACGTGTTTCACCACCAGGTTACGTCAGCCACAACAAACTCCAACGATAAGTTGACTGTAAACATTAGCAAAGAACCCATGCAAGCAAAATAAAGTGGTATGTTTACTACGTCAACAAAACTGTACCGGCTCAATTCGCCAAGTCTCTAAATAAGGAATGGCTTTGCGGCGACACTATTTAACATGTCTGACTGATATAATAATAAAGTTTCAGGGCTGCAGCTGATTTTGTTTTGCATTGACATAAGATGGCAGGAAAGTATTACTCAGGCAGTGGCTGTCAAGCTGGATAATTAGGATTAAGATTCCACGAGCCTCTTAGAGAGCTGAAGCTCTGACTTGTGCTGAAGTGGCTTCCTGTGCACACCCAGCGATTACTTCAATGACAGGTTTGGTATTTCCAAGTCATATATCATCAGGTCTCAAGTGGGAAACCTTGATCTGCTGGGGTCGTTTTAATGGGAGGGCTGCAATACAATATTGTCTTAAATGCCATTTAAACAACAGTACAAAACATTAGCATTTCCCAGGAGCAAGAGAAAAATATTGACAGTTCACAGTCAAATCGCTGCTTTTATTTTAATCCATCGTTCTAAGTATACGCAAATTTCAAAATCTGAAAAATTCATTAAAACACAGAGTTTGATTCCTGTGATGCAAAGGTGAATTTTTTAGCATCATTACTCTAGCCTTGAGTGCCACATGATCCTTCAAAAATCAATCAATTAATCAAATATGCGGATTTAAAGGTATAGTTCACCCAAAAATGAAAGTTACCCCATGAATTGCTCACTTTCTTCTTTCAGATCAATAAAATCAGAGTTATATTCAAAAATGTCCTGGCTCTTCCAAACTTTATAATGGTATTGAATGGGTGTTGAGACTTTGAAGTCCTGTAAAGTGCATCCATCCATCAAAAAAAAGTACTCCACATGGCTCCGGGGGGGTAAATAAAGGCCTTCTGAAGTAAAGCAAAGCGTTTGTGTAAGAAAAATATGACCCTAAACTACAAAACCAGTCATAAGGGTCATTCCATGAATAAATAAGCTTTCCATTGATGTATGATTTGTTCGGATAGAACAATCTTTGGCCGAGATACAACTATTTGAACATCTAGAATCTGAAGGTGCAAAAAATAAAAAATAAATAAATAAATAAATAAATAAATCAAAATATTGAGAAAATTACCTTTAAAATTGTCCAAATAAAGTTCTTAGCAATCCATATTACTAATGAAAAATTACGTTTTTATATTTTTTAGGTAGGAAATGTACAAAATATCTTCATGGAACATGATCTTTACTTAATATCCTAATGATTTTTGGCATAAAAGAAAAATATATCGCTTTGACCCATAAAATGTATTTTGGGCTATTGCTATAAATACACCAGTGCTACTTTCGACAGTTTTGTGGTCCAGGGTCACAAATATCCATAACTATCGTACATATGGATTGAAAGTGAGTAAATCATGGGGTAATTTTCATTTTTAGGTGAACTAGCCCTTTAATGCTCAAAAAATGTTAAAAATATTTTTGCTGCCTAATATTTTTGTGGTAACTATAATACTTTTTTTCAGAATTCTTTGATCAATAGAAATTTCAAAAGTGCAACATTTATTTACTTATCTGAAAATAATTTTTTCATAACATTATAAAATGTCTTTATGCTCATTTTTAATCAATTTAATGCATCTTTGCTGAACAGAAGTATTCATTTCCTTCAAAAAATGTACTCAAATAAATACAAGCTCTTCCACTCTCTGCACGATAAACATTCAGATGGATGTCTTTGGCTGTTTTACATCACAAGCTCTTATTTTCACATATATAGACCGTACACACATATATTATGCAAACAAAAACTTTTATTTTGGATGCATTTAACTGCGATTAATCATTGAGCAGAACTAAATGTATATATATATATATATATATATATATATATATATATATATATATATATATATATAGAGAGAGAGAGAGAGAGAGAGAGAGAGAGAGAGAGAGAGAGAGAGAGAGAGAGAGAGAGAGAAAGAGAGAGATTCCTTTCCATTGCACTTCCTCTATCTGCTTTGATTTCAAGCAAATGGCTAACTATGAATTATCTGATCAGGGTTGGATTGTCCTGAAACCAGTTTAATTACAACAGCTCTTCCTTAAGAGCAATTAACTGATTAGACATTCAGGAAACACAGCGACTAGTTGATTTTGGAAATATATAGTTTTGCACATCCTTGATAATACCTACTAAGGTCCATCACAGAAACCATATACAAGTGAGTTCTCCTATTCTGAGATGGTCTATAAATGCGATTCATAAGTGCTCAAATACAACTCATAGGTCTATGCTCTCACTGTACAGTGTTATTATTAAAGGGCTTCTCACATTACACATTGACCCTTTTTAACCTGGCTAAACACCTAGATTTCCAAAGCATTTCTATAGATGCTTCCATCAGCAGTTACATAATCAAGACTGCTGAGCTTAGTGGAAGCATTTCCATATCAATGGCGTTCATAATGTTATGGCACCTGGTTTCATCAGAACAAGTCTGCCTTAATAAAAGGTTTTACTGTAAGTGCTTCCAAACATGTCATCATGCTCATTTTGCAAAACAGTTTTAAGGAGCCCTAAGGTACGTCAAATTACACCGCAACAAACAGGAAATGAGAAACCTGCACGTGACAATGATGAAACTTAGGCGAGTGTGAAATTAGAATTCTGCCCAGCAGGCCATTAACAATATATTATCATTTATAGTACATTTGAATTGATTTTTTTTCTCTTGTAACATACTATAAAACATAACTAAAGGAGAAGACCACTTCCAGAACAACAATTTACAAATAATGTACTCACTCACTTGTCATCCAAGATGTTTGTGTCTTTCTTTCATCAGTAGTACAGAAATTATGTTTTTTGAGGAAAACATTTCAAGATTTTTCTCCATATAATGGACTGCTATGGTGCCCCGAGTTTGAACTTCCAAAATGCAGTTTAAATGCGGCTTCAAACGATCCCAGATGCGGATGTAAACAATCCTAGGTGAGGAAGAAGGGTCTTATCTAGTGAAATGATTGGTTATTTTAAAAATAATACAATTTATATACTTTTTAATGTCAAACGCTCGTCTTGTCTTGCTCTCCCTGAACTCTGTGTATTCTGGCTTAAGACAGTTAGGGTATGTCAAAAAACACAGACTGTATTTTGTCCCTCAACTTCAAAATCATGCTATATCGCTGTTTTACCTTCTTTGCTAAGAGTGTTTGATCTTCTTTGCATGTTCACTTTGCATAGACTGGGTCAGAACTTCTGCAGCGATGTAGGATGATTTTGAAATGATTTTTGAAGTTGAGGGAGAGTATTTAAATTATATATTTTTTTTAATGAAATTAACCAATCATTTCGCTAGATAAGACCATTCTTCCTCGGCTGGGATCATTTACAACCGCATCATTCTAATATGCTGATTTGCTGCTCAAGAAACATTTAAGTTTGCAAATTCAAGATTCCTTTTAAACAACATACTTTATCCCAGACTGCTCTATGGGATACGTGGGGATGGGGGGGAAAACAGTCCAGATTTGACCCGTAGCGCCCCTGACCTTCTGTAAGCATGTGGCTGCTATGTGCGGAATGCTTAATTACGGCCTATTGTTTCATTCTACTTGGTAACTCGGTTACTCTTTGAATTGCACACGGAATACAACACACTTTCTAAATCTGACGCCAAGACATTCCATGCACAGAATTCCAAATTCTAAAATTCCATCAAACACCATTAAATAAATGCCACATTCCAAATATTAAAGAACAAACGCTTCTCTGTTCTAGTGATCCTTTTCCAGAGTTAGTGGACACAAATTGAAAGGCTTTTGTATCAAACACTTCAAATGTAAAAATCTAAAAGCTGACCTTGGCTGTAAAAGAGAGCGCGCAGTGCATTCTTATTCAATACTGACAATGAAACAGAACAGCATTTCAAACAAGAGAGCATCATTCAAATTAAATAACTAAAACTAAAAACACCCCATTTCTGATATCAGGCTGCCATCAAAACAGAAGTGCACTATTTGAGTGCTTGCATAATGGCACTTAGGGATAAATAAAGCAGTACATCTATCAAAAGAGGAAATTGTTTTATATTTGACACAGTAATGGTAGATTTGTGGCATCTGGCTGTGGTGTAGCATTAATAAGTTTCCTGGGTTTTCTAATTCCATCTTGGGACCTCAGCTGAGAAGCATGTCGCACGGATTGAGAAAACATGATTCGGCTGCAACTACAGCTCATATATTTTTAATGAAGATGATGTGACAGCATGTCGCTGTATCACATTCCACGCTCATGATGCTGAGCGTGCGAGTGCGTAATCGAGTAAACGCTTGCATGTCCTCCCTCAATGTAAAACAGACGTATTTTAACACACCCACAGGCCAAATCATCAGATATAATGGTTACTAGAAAGGTTTTTCCTTTGACAACCTACTCTGCTGTTTGTATACCGTAATACACATCCAACCTTTAAGTTGAAGGCTTTCACATGAGTAATAATGATGTCATGTGATGATCAACAAGTAGATCCAACTTACTGGCTAAGAGCTAATCAGACAGCAAAGTTTATGCACACCCAGAAAATTACTAAACAATGTATGCATAAAACATGCTTTTGTATTCAAAAACAACAGCAAATAAGCATATTAGAATGATTTCTGAAGGACCATGTAACACTGAAGACTAAAGTAATGATGCTGAAAATTCAGCTTTGCGTTTGAAGAATAAATTACATTTTAAAATAGATTCGAATAAAGTTTCCACAAAATGTTCAAATTGTTACTGACACCAAACCTTTATACACTACCAGTCAAAGGTTTTTGAACAGCAAGATTTTTAATGTTTTTAAAGAAGTCTCTTCTGCTCACCAAGCCTGCATTTATTTGATCCAAAGTACAGGAAAACAATATAATTTTGAAATAGTTTTACTATTTAAAATAACTGCTTTCTATTTGAATATATTTTAAAATGTCATTTATTCCTGAATTTTTAGTATCATTACTCCAGCCACATGATCCTTCAAAAATCATTCAAATCATTCTGATTTGCTAATCAAAAAACATTTATTATTATTATTATGTTGAAAACAGCTGAGTATAATTTTTTCAGGTTTCTTTGATGAATAGAAAGTTCAGAAGAACAGCATTTATTTGACACAGAAATCTTTTGTAACATTATAAATGTCTTTATTATCACTTTTGATTTATTTAAAGCATCTTTGCTAAATAAAAGTATTAATTTCTATCATTTCATTGCCAAAAAAACCTTATACTGACTACATACTTAATGGTATAGTGTATAATGTTACAAAAGCTTTTTATTACAGATAAATGCTGATCTTTGAATTCTTCTATTCATCATAATCCTGAAAAAATGTTTTAAATATTGATAATAAATAATAATAAAAAGGTTCTTGAACAGCAAATCAGCATATTAGAATGATTTCTGAAGAATCATCTGACACTGAAGACTGGAGTAATGATGCTGAAAATTTAGCTTTGTATCACAAGAATAAATTACAGTTTAAAATATATTCAAACAGAAAGCAGTTATTTCAAATAGTAAAAATATTTCACAGTATTACTGCTTTTGCTGTACTTTGGATCAAGTAAATGCAGGCTTGATGAGCAAAAGAGAATTCTTTAAAAAAAAAAAAACGTTAAAAATCGTACTGTTCAAAAACTTTTGACTGGTTGTGTTTATAATAAACGTTGGTCAGAAATTCATCATGCATGCCTGTACAGGGTTCTCCAATAAATCTGTAAGACAGCTCAACAGAAAAAACACGTAGGGGTCTAAAATTCCACAAGAGTTGTGTCAATAAAAGGTCTATCGGATTTGCCAGACTGTTCCTACGGGAGAGCTTGTCATTCCGGTGTACAGACCGCACCTTGGGAACTGAGATCTATAGAAGCAGAAAGTCACGATCAAGCCCAGCAAAGAGACAGGATCTCAGGGAACGAGTGATGGGATCCCACAGGACTGAGAAAATGTTGTGGTAAACAGACCCGCTGACAAGGCCGAGTCCCAGCCAACTTGACGGATACTTGTCGCATACTAATGAACCAATGCATGTCCTCTGTGTGTGGTGCATGTCTGTGTGTATCAAGGTGATAATCCAACAACTTACATCAACATCCTGTGTAGTACAGTAATACGGTTTAAATTCAACTACAACTAAAATGGCTAAAATAAACCAACACTTATATGAAGTACCACTTGTGTTAAGGGTCATTCACACTGGGTATGTTTACATTTATCCAAATAATGTTTATAACGGGACTGATGGGACTAAAAAGCTTTCATGTAAACACCTCAATCGATCCAAATAAAATTTTGATTGGATCGAAAGAAATGGTGTAGACCTGAGATAATCTGATCAACATGGAAAAAAGGCTGTTTTTTTTTCTCCATATAGTGGACTTCAATGGTGGCCAACTGGTTGAAAGTCCAAATTGGAGTTTCAATGCAGCTTCAAAGCGCTCTACACGATCCCAGCTGAGAAATAAAAGTCTTATCTAGTGAAACGATTGGTCAGTTTCTAAAAAAATTAAAACGTACTGTTTAACCACAAACGCTCAACTGGAATTAGCTTTGCAATGTGCATGCGTGACTTCACGCATTACGTAATCACATTGGAAAGGTCGCGTGATGTTAGTTTTTCGTCTATGTACTTCGGGTTAAAAAAGGTAGGGTACACTCTTAAAAATAAAGGTGCTTCACGACACCATAGAAGAACCTTTTTTTGTCTAAATGGTTCCATAAAGAACCTTTCTGTTTCACAGAAGATTCTTTGTGGCAAAAGAAGGTTCTTCAGATTATAAAAAAGTAAGCAAGAGATGGTTATTTAAAGAACCTTTGACTGAATGGTTCTTTGTGGAACCAAAAGCTCACTGAGAAGAACCTTTTAAAGCACCTTTATTTTTAAGAGTGTAGGATGAAAAACTCTGTCTCATTTTCTCCTCTAACTTCAAAATCATCCAATATCGTTGTTTTTTTACCATTTTGCTTTCTTTGCACGTTCGCTTTTTATACACTGGGTTGGTAGTACTGCCTACGCCATGTGTGACCTTTCCAACGTGGCTATGTAATGCGTTTTTTCGAAAATGACTGATCGTTTTGGTAGACGAGACCCTTACTCCTCGGCTGGCATCGTGTAGAACCCTTTGAAGCTGCACTGAAACTGGAATTTGGACAATCAACCCGTTGAGCACCATTTAAGTCCACTGTACGGAGAAAAATCCTGGAATGTTTTACTCAAAAATTGAATTTCTTTGCAACTGAAGAAAGAAAGTCATGAACATCTTGGATAACATGGGGGTGAGAAAATTATCAGGAATTTTTTTTAATTTGGAAGTGACCTAATGTTACAACTATCTAATGTCTTACAACTTATGAAATGATCAGTGGAGAACACTATATACTAAATATTTGCTAAAAAAAAAAACCTTCATATACGTCATCAAGGTAAAAACGGTATTTATGCTCACAACAGCTCTGATGATATTATCGTAATAATTTTCTTATAACCAAATGATTTGCTTTGTTCGGAATAATGCATATGCAAATGAATGTGTGAATCAGACACAAAAACAGTTCATAAATAAAACTTTGGAAACTGAAATCGGATTTAAGTCATTATGACACATGCAAATTGGCACATGTTCAACACCAATTTTGCAGCAATTTTACAGTGACAGACTAAATATAATTAATTTTCAAGAGTTGGTAATTTTCTGGTGACAAGCAAAAGAGAAAATTAGAGATACAACAAAATTAAGCAGACCACAACTCTACGCTTAAAAATGAGAACGTGCAGGCAGCCAAAGAACGCACAGCAACTCGCCAGCCTCCAACTATTTACCAATTTAGCTGTAATTGGTCAAGCAGACATGGTTAATTCACAAGTTTATAATGTCAAAATGGCAAACATCAGCCCATTTATCAATCTGCGACTAGAAAATACTACTTAAAACTCATGATATAACAGAAATAGCAAAAGTTCCTTTCTTCTGTATTGCAATGTACATCTGAGTGAAATGTATTCCCAGAAATGAAAAAAGGAGAGTGGGAAATTCTACTCATCAGTCGTTGATTAGATGGAGGCAGATCTAAATGCAAGCTTGCAGTCAATTGCATAAATTGGCTTTTGTAAGAAATGAGTTTAAGTAGGAGAAGTCCTGCATACTTCACTAAAAAAAAGTCTGTCGTTTCACAAAAACAAACTAAAATAGAAAGAGAACCTCTAACGTGCATTTAGAAAATGGATAGAGTGATTTTTCATTTCACTCTGACTTTAATCAAAGTTTACACACATCAGGAAAACTTCCTCAGAAAGTGAATCAAGGGTTGTTCAGTCTTTCTCCTGCTGTTTAACATCCAAACACAAGCATACTTTGATCACCCACCGTTTAACCTGTTGATTAACATCTAGCTATAGTAACATTCCTCTCTCTGTTTACATTAAACATATCAAGACCCGTAAAAACACTGCAAAATTATTAATTAACCTACTCCTAGGTTACAGTTTCGGGGTTTGGACTATAAGCTCCTCAGTACTTTTCCACACAAGAACCTGGTATACTATACGTGCTAGGTCACATATCTTTCTGAAAATTGCTGACTGGTGAATTTAACACGATACAGACTACTAAATAAGTACGTGCTAACTTGTACTGACAATAATACATGACTCAGAGCTCTCCTTTGGACTCAAATATCAAAGCCTAGCCTACATTAAAAAAAATAAAAAACTGCACTGATATTTACACCTATGAACACGTGGCTTTGAACTATATCACCATCAGCACTAAAAACCAAAAGACAGATTTAGCATGCCAGAAAGAAAAGCGGTAATGACTAAAAAAGGCATTAACAGGGATCCAAATGAATCACAGGCAAACACCTGCATCCTAAGGCAGTCCTCAAGACAGTTGACCTGAATTTTCAGGGGTTACACCGAGGCCCTGTTATGACAAACAACATGGTGTTGTGGTTGTTGTTGTAACATCATTAGAAACAACGTAACACTCGTTTCACCTGGTAACTACAGAAAAATCTTAATTATGATCCATTCATCTTTGGCCCACATGTTTTTTTTCAAGGCAGTATTATGAATATTATATATGTGGTGCTACAAATAACACTGTATTAATCATAGAGAAAAGAAAAACACCCATCATTCAGCCTATTATACTATCAGTGACAATAAAAACACCATCCAAAAGTATCTCAGTTATGGTATAGCATAAAACAAACACAGAAATCTTGACACGTCACCCTGATATTTGACAGGTGGGCTGTCAATCATAGAAATTAGCACATTATGCATTAGATGCCTTAACTTTCAAATAGCATTTGATATTAACAAGGGAAATATTTGGATTTTATGACTTTTTTTGCATTTCCTAACACTAGATGTCTGACTGAGTCTTATGGAAATGTGGGAAGAACAAAATGATGGCCAGTATTGGTATTTAAATACTGACTAATCTTCATATTCATATTTTTAATACTAAAATAATTCTCTTAGGTCTAACAAAATTAATCCTGATAATCTGTCACAACAGAAATTCACTAAAAACTGAAATCAGGTTATGAAAAAACAATAAACATACAATATTAATATGGTGGGAGGCATGCACTGTCTTAAAGATGGTAACGTTAGAGTTTAGCAAAAACAGTACTTACTTCATCTTCTGAGAGTCCATAAATGGGTTCAAAATTCGTAGCCATAAAGCCAAACGGCAATTTAATACACACATACACAAAAACACACACACTCTCTCGTGTGAAAGCAGGAACAATAGCAAAGTGTGTCCTCCTCCACCTCCTGTGAATGCAAGTTGATCCAAAGCAACGAAGTCTGAGTCCAAAAACGATTATCCTTTTAAACCATATCGTGACAGAAGATGTACGTCCACCGGTTCAATCTCATTCAACGGCTGAAATTCGGTGGGCACACGCTTAAATTCCCCCAACAATATGATTTCCCCTCGTCAAGTGCAAACGGGAATCATTCACTTCCTCTCAGGATCCGAAACACTCCCCGCTGAAATGACTGACAACTTATCGCGCCAATCACAGCGTCTTCCGAAACTCCGGCTGGACAGACTATCCAATCCGTGTGGATTGAGGGCGGGGCAATGTTGTTGCACTTTTGTGGAGTAATCAGGGATGGGTAGTTTCCTAGATCCTAATATCGGATCCATAATAACTTGACGTATTATTATATTGCATACATGTCTGTGGGTTTGTATGTAGATATAGTGTTAATTAATACTTAGTTTCTTTAAAAAGCCAGTAATAAGCTGTTTGAATCTTGCAGCTCGTAACAGGACTCCTATAGCAGTGCTATAGCACCCTCTACAGTTACAAGACTAACATGTGCAAATTTATGATTAACACCCAACACTGTGCAAAGTCCAACTTTTATGCATTTTGATTCATCATACATGTGAAACAACCTAGAAGAACGGAAGTAAAAATATATTCTACTGGTGTTTTATTGCTCTTGGCTGTTCTACACTAATGTGATGTCAGTGGAAAGTTACTTTGGAAATGTAAGGTTACAGATTACAAGTTACCCTATTTAAAATGTAATAATGTAACTTTTTAATCGCTTTATTAAAGTAATGTAACTTATTACATTTGATTACTTTTCTAAATTTCCATTATTTTTTTAACTGTTAATCATTTTGAAACATTTAAACCAGGCAGAAAATCCTTCATCATTTGAATTAAGATTAAAATAAGTAAGATGTACATCTTTGTTTTGCGATAACAACTGGCTAGATGTACGTTTATCCCACTTATTTCACAGCTGCTTACCACAAAAGTAAACAATTAAACACGACCTTGGTGAAAAAAACAGCATATGCTGGTAGGTATGTTTTGATGCTGGTTTAAGCTGGTCCTTTGCTGGTTTTTGCTGGTCATGTTGCTGGTCAAGGACCAGCATAAACCAGCAAAGGACCAGCTTAAACCAGCATCAAAACCTACCTAACCAGCATTCCAGCATCAAGACATTCCTACCAGCAATACTTTTATTACACAACATTTCACCATATACATAAGGACTAGTACTTATAGTACTAGTTTGTTAGTTATCTATTACTCTACTCTATTACCGTGTACAAAACAAACTGGCAGGAGTTGCGTTTGTATGAAACAATAGAGCGAGTCCACGGGATGACAGAATTAAGAAATTGTACACATAATATTGAATTGAGTTTTAATATTTATTAGAGCCGACTTAAGTTGCCCGGATGAGTCTGTGTTATTAGCTTTTACCAGTTGTTACCACGGAATAACATACCTTGGAATGTCACGACTGACCAAACAGAATCAAGCATTCCACAGAGCTGTGTAATAATTTAATTTAAAGCACAGGCACCATAAATTGAGACTTAACACCTCTTATTTACTTTGAGATCATTCTGAGGTTAAATACAGATTTAAAATCATAACAAGAAAAAGTTTAATAGCTATAATACTGGTTTTGAAATCAAGGAAACACTGGCATTTAACAATGGGAAAAAACAAATAGCATGTGTCCTATTCTGTGTCCTAAACTCCTGTCTCATTTTAGAGCAGACAATGCAATTTATCAAAGAAGTCAACTAAATCTGTATGTAAAATTCAGATGTAACCCCCTTTGTAATCATGAATATTTTTCAAAAGTAACTGTAAATTAATTACACATTTTTCTCAGTAACTGTAACTAATTACAATTACATTTATTTTGTAATTAAATTACGTAATTCTTTTACATGTAATTAGTTACTCCCCAACACTGTGTGATGTTTAACAGACTGAAATGAACTTGAGGATCAAACGGGGATATTTTAGAGGTTAATATTCAGGGTTGTGAAATTGTAAAGAAGTCTGAAAGTAAAAAGTTAAAGATTATTAAGTCATTAAATATTCTCCTAGGAGTCACACGGTCTAAGAATGCGCCAAAAGGCAAAATGATTTGATAATTACATTAAAATTCTTGAAATACATTTACAGTTAAAAAGATTAATATCACAAATGTGATACATTTTTTAAAAAAATACAGTGTATTAAAAACTAGTATTTTGAATATACACAAAAGTTGGATGAAAGTACTTCAGAATTTGTCACTGTTGTTAGTGTTGTCAAATCGATTAATTGCGATTAATCGCATTCAAAATAAAGATTTGTGTTTACATAATAAAAGTGCGTGTGCTATGTATATTTATATGTATATATAAATACCCAAACATACATGTAAATATTTAACAAATATTTACACGTATATATGTATACATAGTTATATTACATATAAATCTAAATATATATTACATTTATTTCTTTAATTTATGTGTTTATACACTACCGTTCAAAAGTTTGGTGTCAGTAAGACTTGTAATAGGCTTTAAAGAAGTCTCTTATGCTCATCAAGGCTGCATTTATTTGATTTAAAAATATAGAAAAAACAGTAATATTGCAAAATGTTTTTACAATACAAAATAATGTTTTTTATTTTAACATACTTTAAAATAGAATTTATTCCTGTGATGAAAAGCTGAATTTTTATCAGCTGTTACTCCAGTCTTAAGTGTCACATGATCCTTCAGAAATCATTCTAATATGCGGATTTATTATTAGAATGATCAGTGTTGGATAATATCAACAGTTGTGCTGCCAAATATTTTTTGGAACCTGTGATTTTTTTTTTTTTTTCAGGATTCTTTCATGAATAACAAGTTTAAAAAGTACAGTGTTTATTCAAAATATAAATATTTTATAACAATGTAAATTATTTATTATTAACTTTTAATAAACTTTTAATTATTAACTTAATACATCCTTGGTGAATAAAAGTATTAATTTCTTTAAAAAAAAGAAAAGAAACAATAAAAATGTACTGACCCCAAACTTTTGAACGGTAGTGTATTTATATATACATATAAGTATACATTGACAGCACTAATTAAAACCCTTGCTTCACTTGATGTAAAATTAAATATAAAAAATAATAAGGGCGAAATTAGAGAAAACTGAATTGAGAACTTGCGAGGACACATTTTGTAAGCCAGAAAGTAAATGTATTTTGAGAATTAACCTTTCATGATTTTATCATTAATACATAAAAAGGATTTCTATTAATTGACTTGTGTAAGAGAAACAATTGTCAGTTGAAGCAATAGTTATGAAAACTTCTCACCATTCAAAGTATTAAAATATAGAGAGCTATATAAATATATTTGTCAAAGCAAAATCTTGTTCAAGGGTCCTGTCTTTTTAATCTGTTGCAATTCAAGGGTTTCAGGGTAGCCAATGCCATGTTTGAACCAACTCCAATGTGAAAGTAATAGTAATTTGCTTCGTGTGTTATCATGCAATGCATTCCATTCATTTCTTAATACCAGGCTTTCCCCCAATATGTCAGTTTGTGTGACTAAATGTAACTGTAAAGAGATCTCTAAAACAAACCTTAACACTGACTCACGGACACATGCAAATATTAACCAAATGGAAATCAGTCCTCTCTGGCTTGTCAGCTCTATTTAACTCCTAAAGTCATCTATTGCATGTTTGAAAGGAGTTCTGCATTGTTTGACTTATATCGTAGCTGACACTCAGTTTTAACCAGTAAAAGCAGTATCCTACATTAAGACTAAAACTTGCAACAACGTTTTTCTAGCTCTTGTATTAATATATACAGTTTATATTAATTTATTTGATAATTTGTCACACTACAGGAATATTAAAATTATCTACAATAAAGCTAAAATAAATGGTGACCACTTATATCACCTAATATGTATTTTTATCCCCCTTATCTATTATCCTTATCTACTTTACCTATTTCTTTTAATGTAGGACACTTCCGACTAGCCACTGTGCTAAATAACTGTGTAGTAAATGGTAAAACTGCACTACAAACCAGCGTTATGATAGTGAATATTAACATACATACATAGTTTGCAACATCAAGCAGCGCATGTTCGACTGTTTTTGTAGGTAAAATGACTGTAAGCAAATTACACCGGAAGTCTCGCACATTAATGTTAGGCCACGCCCACACTTTGGTTAAAATACAGATTAGCCTAATAAATAAGATTAATTCACTATTAATCTTCATGTAAAAAAGACAAGTTCACACGTGCTATTTCAAAAGTGTCTCTGTGTACCAGTAGATGTCCTCATATTACCACATAAAAACTTCTTTTGACCTGGATGAGTGGTAATTCTTAAAAGCACTGCGGTATAATGAATCAGCTAAGGTTTTACTCATCACCTCATAAATAAGTTCCCATGACTGGTTAATATCATATAAAACATTGGCCAAATATACAATAATTAATCTTGTAGATACATTATTAAGATTTAGCTTGGTTTATTGTTACTTTGCTTTTATTGACTCATGAGCGTGACACAACATAGACTAAAAGCTGTGAGTAATTTTCTGTTAACCTTAAACTACTGAGCTAGGATAAATGTAATGGGTTAACAATAGGCATTATGTTCAAACACTGTTGATTTTGTTTAAAAAATAAATAAATCCATAACACAGTGCCAACTTTAGTTCCAGACGGTAGAATTACGTAACACCAAACACATTGAGTGGGACAGGATTTATTTATTATTATTATTTTTTTTTTTTGGATTTCCTTTTCCCTGCTCCCTCACCCATCCAACCATGAGTGCAAAATTCAGTCTCTGATTGAGAGTCTCTGATTGCTGGAGGGTTTCCGGATGCAGTTAATGAAAATCTCACCGGTGCCAGATGCGCAAGTGTGGAAAGTTCTGGAAAGAAGGGCACGAATGAATGAAACCATATTGGGAGACTGAGATGAGATTCATTAGAAGCTGCATTTAATCTTCCTCTTTTTCACACAACTGTTTTTAAACTCTTTATTATCACACAACCAAACATGACCCTGTTAATTCTTCAATCACTCGTAAAGCAGAAGGGTTCAGAGTTCATTGGCAGGACCATGAAGTTAATGGATGTTGACAGATTGAGTTTACTGGTGTGTGGTTTAATATTTGGTAAGCCCAAATTTCTAGGTAACTGTAAAATCCTGGAATTATCGCAGCGTTAAAGAGAAGATAAATGCTGTCGTTTACAGTAGGGCAAGAGGAAGGAAGTTAATGCATTAGTCTTTTATTCATTTCATTGATGCCACAGACAGTGATTGATCCTCTGTTCTCAAAAGCATTTGTGATATATGCAAATTATGATTTATAGGTATTTAAAGTACTAAAACTGGAATCAGGATATTACAAATCTATAGCAGTAAGCAAGACTATTCTATTAGGAGTGTACTGGGTCGGGTAAGATCTACTGTTCAAAAGAAGATTTGGCAACATGGCAGTGCACTTGTTCAGTGCTGGACAGCTGGCGTAAGCCTGACATGCAGTCGACCTTTTCTGGCCATGATGACGGCTCAGTCTCACAGATTAGATGAGTGGATGTAAAAAACAGAGGGGGAGAGAACTGAGCCTGTGTGCACATTAATTTAGAAGTCAGGTGCATGGAACGAATGCAGAACATCAGTAAGATATTTGGTCTGTATGTTTGTTTTTTAAAGAAGTCTTTTATGCCAACCTAAAAAAGTACACAATTATATTTTTCCCAATCACACTATTATATGTTGAAAAAGCCATATCTTTTGTTTACAAATGATGTTCATATTACATACAGCAGTGGTATTCAGCTGTCCGATTTTGTACTGTTGCTCATTCTTCTCTGCATTTAAGCATGAAAATGGCCTCAAATGTAAATTAATTTCATAGTTTTGCCTTCAGTTAGACATTTGGGTGTGCGCATTAAAATTAAAAAGTGTTTGTTGTGAATGGTTTGTCCCATTCTTGCATAATTTGCACAGTATGATGTTTCCTCTAGAAGCACATGGATGAAACACTAGAAGTTATGTTCTCTCTCTTTCCCCTAATATTGGTTAAACTAGCAAACCTGTGTCAAGAGTGAATTAATTGACTGTCAACAGTGTTACACAAGTATTACTGCTGCAAATTTTAGACAGTTTAACCAAAACTTATGTTTTGTTTATAAAAATATATTTCTAAACATACCATGTGCTCAGTAGTTAATGGCTTCCATGTTAAGTATAGGCCCTAAACACTAAGTCAACTAAGTTACCTGTCAACTGTGTTACCCAGTAAAAGTAACATGGTGGACAGTAGCAAACATAGATGGTATTTTATGCACATATTCCTACAGATTAACTTTATTTATATAGCACTTCATACAATATAGATTGTTTCAAAGAAGCTATGTAAGGTCATGTTTGGGTTTTTGGGAAAAAGAAAAACTTTTCTCTTCATATTGTCAGAATGTTCCCCTAATTAGAATGACCCATTTATCTCTATATCCTGTTTCTGTATTTATCTCTCTTGTTATATAGCATTCAGCTTTTATCTATACAGATTTATAGTTCAATAACCTAAAGGACACTCCCCCAGAGGTGACCTTTGTTAAGTGTTTTCACTCTAGAATACAATTCAATAACCATACGGTGCATGGGACAGGATTAAATCTGTGACATTTGGATGCAAGTCCAAATTGTTCAATATTCAGCTACCACTGAGGAGTGTATGTTTTTTTGCATCTGTTGGTGCATGCATGTGCATGCATGCATGTATACATGTGCCTGTGTGTATTATAGCATGTAATCATAAGCTGACTGTCTCCTTATTCTCTAGCCAAGCCAATAAAACCCAAACTCATCAGCAAACACTGGTAAGTGTTCATAGTGTTCACCAACCTTATAAATAAACTACTGACCTTTACACCATCAAAAAGCCACCTTCACTTATGACTTCACTTTATGACTTATGAATATGTTTTCGAGCCCGTTCCATCTCCTATAAACTGGCACGGCTGGTCTCTCAGCTGACCACAGAAACATTGTTTGCCAGAGGTCGTTGTGTTTTTTGTCTCAGTTGCTCACAGGCAAACTTGTTTGATCTCTGAGCCATGATTTCCTTCTGTCTGCTGGGGTTAAATGTTTGGAGGCACGTGGGCTTAAGTCATGTCATGCCACTTGACCATAGGCCATGGAAAAATTTTAAAAAGTCAAGTTTTAGTTTTATAACAGGTGCTTTGATCCTTTTCTATTTAAAACTAACCACTTTAGTTCATCAATGACTTGAAATTGACCTTAAAGGAATACCCTCAAACATTTATTTCTGTCATATGATACTTTTATGGAGTTCTTTTTGAAGTTTAAATGCTCCAGTGCCCACAATTTTTTTTCTATGCAGTTACCTTACTTTGCATTTCTGTCTCTTTTTAATAGCAATTTTTATTGTTTGAAGCAATGTGACCTTGGCAAAGCATTTATACCATTTTATCCTCCCCAGGCTTACTTAATAACATATGGAGACCTTATGCTATATTACGCCATAAATCGAGATACAAGCTATAGAAAAAAATGCATTTTTAAGAGTCGTGAACAATATAACGGTATTTATCAGATATTTCAGAGCATTTTAAAGCAATTTAAAATAATATAAAAATCATAAGAAAGATAAAATTGCACTAAAGTGCTCTGTGTTCACTTACAGAAAGTAATATTATGAAATATTATTGCAATTTAAAATAACAGTTTTCTGTTTTAATATACTGAAAAATATAATTTATTTCTACGATGCAAAGCTAAATGGTGGAAACATTTTTTGGAGCCTGTGATACTTTTTTTCGGGATTTTGTAATGAATAAAATTTTCAAAAGAACAGCATTTATTCAAAATAGAATTTTTTTCTAATAATATAAGTCTTTACTATCACTTTTTATCAATTTAACACATCCTTGCTGAATAAAAGTATTAATTTCTTTCAAAGAAAGAAAGAAAGAAAGACAATACTGGCTTTGAATGGTAGTGTATATTGTTACAAAAGATTTCTATTTTAAATAAATGCTAAATGCTTAACATTTTATTTATCAACAGGCAGCACAACCATTTCCAACACTGATAATAAATCATCATATTGGAATGCATTGTTGCTAAAAAAAATTCAGCTTTGCATAACAGAAGTAAATTGTATTTTAAAGTATATTAAAATAGAAAACCACTATTTTAAATTGCAATAATATTTCACAATAGGCCTTTTTTTCTGTATTTTTAATTAAAATAAATGCAGCCTTAATATGCAGAAACGTCTTTTTTAAAAAAAAACATTAAAAACTGAGCAAAAAACATTCACCACAAGTACTGATAAATGTTGAAAACATAATTACTGGTAGTTTATACATCATCTTTCCACAGAGTTTTTTCCGGTTGAATGTAATTGAAAGTCTACCTCCGGATGAGTTTATGTAATATTTCTAATGACTCATGTCCAGAAGAGCCTTTTATCACTGCTAATTTTACTGCTTGTTTAATTGAATCGACCAATTTTCTGATCCACTCATAAACCACTACAGTTGCACTGAACAGCGGACATTTGTGACTCAGGAAAAGAATTTATTGGAGATCATCAGAATTATGCTATTATCTTGCCCTAACAGAAGCAATTTCGTAATTAATTATAATTACAAAAATGCCATTCGATTAAAAAAGTACACACTGGCTTATGTCCTCAGTGGATTGGTTTTAGGAAATTGAATTTTAGGAATTACTTACAAAATGTATATAATACAATATATATGTAATTTGATAAATACATTTACATAAGTACTGTACATGCTTTTAAGAGTTTTTTAGCAATGCATTGAAATCAAAGCTAATCATATTGTATTTAATTCCTATTTTATCTATTCTTTTTTCCTCTACGGTAGTTGTGCATGTAAGCAGTCACATGATCACATGATTTCACAGTCCAATAAGCGCCAGGTCTTTGAGTTCAGTGAGGTCATGGAATCTGGTAAGTCTTATTCATTTGTAAATAAACAGTGGCAGTAAAACTTGCACTGAAAATGTACATATACTCTATATTATTTACCTGGTCAAATATTGATTGATTGATTGATTGGAGCAATTTCATGGTTTTATCAGGGTTTCTGTATCACCTCTGAGAAATAAAATTTGATTAAAAAAAGTGGAGGAGGTGAAAACTTTTGATTAGAATGAGGATGTGTGCATTTTTCTTATTTTGCCAAAATAGCATATATTTCTTTTTTCATTTAGTACTGCCCTTCAAAAGCTACAGATACCAACATGTTTCCCAGAAGACAAAATAAGTTAAATTTACCCTGATCTTCCAATTCAAAAAGTTTTCTGAAGCATCAGTGAGCATTTGAACTTTCTGTAATAGTTCCATATTAGTCCCTCATACAGTCATTGTTGGAAAGGGTTAAATACACCAAAATGCTGGAAAACCAAAGAATCTGTGGGACCTGAAGGATTTTTCTGAAGAACAGCAGGCAGTTTAACTGTTTAGGACAAAGAAGGGACTCATGAACAACTATCACTAAACAAACAAACAAACAAACAAAAACAGCTGTGGATCATACAGGCAACAACACAATATTAGGAATATTAGGATATACACTTTTGACTTCAGCTGTATATAATGCATTGCACTGTTTGTGATGCAGAATGGAAAATCAGTGTGCTTATATTCATACAGAATATTGCAAGAACTGACTGTCAACAGCATTAATGCATCAAAAAAGCATGAAAAAATTACGAAGCACACTTTTTCAAGAAAAAAAAAATCACATGTTAGGCTTGATTTACAAACACAAATTAAGACAAAAAGTATCTGGATGTTTTGTAGAACATATTTATAGTTAATTTAATGAAATATGTGATTACACTGCTAGGACAAATATGTGAAGAGAGAAACCCACTTCATCTAAAAAAAAAATACACAAACATAATTGCACAAAAATAACTACAAAAGTGAAGTTAGTTCTTAGAAAAGGTACAGCACATGTCTACACTACAGTACAATTGTTTGCAGATGCAATTTGGTTTGTTGTTAATTGATGCAATGAAATTTTTTTCATCTTAAGTGTGTCTTAAAGTGTGTCTTAAACTCCACTTCCAAAACAAAGATTCACATATAATGTATTCACCCCCTTGTCATCCAAGATGTTCATGTCTTTCTTTCTCCAGTCGTAAAGAAATTATGTTTTTTGAGGAAAACATTTCAGCATTTTCCCAGTATAATGGACTGATACGGTGCCCCAAATTTGGACTTCCAAAAGGCCGTTTAAATGCAGCCTCAAACGATCCCAAATGCGGTTGTAAATGATCCCGAGGAAGAAGGGTCTTATCTAGTGAAACGATCGGTTATTTTCATTTTTAAAAAATACAATTTAAATACTTTTTAATCTCAAACGCTCGTCTTGCCTTTCTCTCCATGAACTCTGTGTATTCTGACTCAAGACAGTTAGGGTATGTCGAAAAAACTCTAAACTGTATTTTCTCCCTCAAGTTCAAAAATCATTTCAAAATCATCCTACATCGCTGCAGAAGCACCGACCCAGTCTTTGCAAAGTGAACATGCAAAGAAGATCAAACACCTGCAACAAAAAAGGTAAAACAGTGATATAGGACGATTTTGAAGTTGAGGGAGAACATGAGATGGGAATTTTTCGACATACCCTAACTGTCATGAACCCGGAACAAAAACAGTCCAGGGAGAGTAAGACAAGACGTGCGTTTGGCATTAAAAAGTATATAAATTGTATTATTTTTATTAAAATAGCCGATCGTTTTGCTAGATAAGACCCTTTTTTCGTCTGGGATCGTTTAAAACCACATTTGGGATCGTTTGAAGCCGCATTTAAACTGCATTTCAGAAGTTCAAACTTGGGACACCATATCAGTCCATTATATGGAGAAAAATGCTGAAATGTTTTCCTCAAAAAAACATAATTTCTTTACGACTGAAGAAAGAAAGACATGAACATCTTGGATGACAAGGGGGTGAGTACATTATAAGTGAATCTTTGTTTTGGAAGTGCACTTATTTAAGTGTTCAGAAACATTTAGGGTTGCTGTTTTTGAAATGCATTTTTACTCTTTATGGAACTCTTACTGTGAGAAATTTTTAGAAAGTCAGTTGTCATGGTGAAACATTGTGAAACCTTACGAAATACTTTTTCCTTTCCCTCAGGTGCGCATGAAATGTTGTCATATTTAAGACTCATTTGTAGGGTACGCCACCTCTAACCTCATTTGATTTAATTGCCTTCCTTATGGCATAATGGTACGCAGTAACCTCAGTCTGAGCTTAGATGCCATTGAAATCTTATAGGCCACCGGGGAATGAAACCTATGAAATCCTATTAGAATGTTGCAATGACAGTGAGTTCTCAAGCATGAGAGGAGCCAAAATGTGTTTCGGGCATAGTTTTTTATCTGATTTATCCTGTAATTCATCATGTTATACTCAAAAAGGCCAGCTTGAATTCTCTTGTGCTTTTTCAATCGTAGACATTCTATTTTAAGTATTTTTTTCTCCCCGCTTTTCCCTCTCAGCATCCATTTGTTATCTGGTTTTACCTTGTTTATTTTCCCTGAAACATGTTTTATCCTCAAACACTTCTCTTCTTCTAGAAATTAGACTGTTCTTCTAGAAATTAGTTGTCTATTTTTCTAGTCCCTTGAATCCTGCAACAAGGATCCGGAGACTACCAGGAAGTATTACCTTATACTGGAAATGGTTTTAAATTTGGTAATAGCTGTACTTGTGTGCTTAATTTCCCCTTCTTCTGTTACATTAAGTAGAAGGTGGCATAATCAGAACAGTAGATCCTTTTTGCAAAAATTAGAAACTAGGCGATTAAAAATGTCTTAGTCATCTTTCCCTTTACAGACTGGCCCAGATAAGGAGATTTATGCAAACACATCCTTTGATATAAAATGTTTTATTGATCATAATATCATTCCACATCCTGATGCTGTGTTTTTCCATGGCTACTGTAGAAACACTGCAATGTCACTATATAGAGGAAATTCCACAGTCTCCTAGTGATCTTTCAATTTATTACCATCTCAATGAGATGTACTGAAAACAAAGTACTCAAGAGCATGATGTGTAGCCTTTATCTTAACAGGTTTTACAGTGTTTGATCAAGAGCAGAACCTGTACAGTCATGTGTTTGGATAACCAGTACAAGCAGTTTAGAGTCATACTGGATAATCATAAATAACTGCCTGCTGTTATCAACGGGAAGTATGTATTCTATCTATCTATCTATCTATCTATCTATCTGTCTGTCTATCTATAACACTAAAGAGCTACTCTGAAGTCATTTGAGTCACTGAATTCTAACTTATGTGATATTAACAACAAATATCAGGGGAATACTGCTTGATTCAGACTTTTGACAGTGAAATGATATGTATTGGGGTGTATATTTTTCTACACTTTTTTTTTTTAATCTCAAAACCACAGAGAAAAGCTGGATTTTACCAAACACTTCAGATCCATGACAACACAAATTCTCTTTAATGTCCTTCTTGTGGTATTTTGATCATTTTGAGCACAAATTTAGTGTTATAAGGCAAATCACAGACTTTGATTTCAAATTTAAACAAATAGTATATTAAACATAATAAATACATTTACATGTAATAAATACAATAAAATATAATAAATATAATTAATTTAATTAAACAAGCATATGAATATTATTTAAAATATTATATATTTATTAATATAAAATATATTAATATATTTAATTAATTAATTAATTAAATTATTTATTTTATTACTAATTCATACATTTTTACTTTTGTTCAAAATTTTATAAAAAAATAAAAATAAAAAATATGTTTTAGTAGTTTAACAAATAATATATTAAACACTTAATTAAATTTAAATTTAATAAATAATATACAAATTTATTGAATTATATATCATAAATTAAAGTAACAAAGTAATGCAAAAGTAATTTAATATATTAAAATAATAAAGTAATTTAAGCAAATATAGAAACATATATTGTAAAATATTATATATATTTATATATAAAATATAGTAATATATTTAATTAATTAATTAATTACTAATTTATACATTTTTACTTTTGTTAAAAATTTAAAAATAAAAATACAAAATAAATGAAAAGTATTTTATAGAGATTAAAATTTAAACAAATAATATATTAAACGTAATAAATACATTTAAATTTAATAAATAATATAAAATATATTAGATTAAATTTAATTAATTAAATTAAACAAATATATTTTAGAATATTATATATTTATTTATATAAAATATATTAATATATTTAATTAATTAAAATATGTATAATATCATACATTTTACTTTTGTTAATATTATATATGTTTAACAACTGCACTACGTTTCCCTCATCTAGCTTTAACTATCTGTAATTAGAGTTAATAATTTAATATATAACTTATATTTATTATTAATATTTATTTTTTATTTAATATTTAATTATTAATTAGAATTTTTAATTATTCATTTTATGTTATTTAATTACCAATTCATACTTTCTATTTGAGACCCCGCAATGTTTTTAATCCAATATTATTCATGTATTATAAAAACTACAGCAGAATCACATCTGCTGCAGCAGCAGCGCTGACCGAATGCTCAGTACCTGCGGATGAGATTAAACCGAGCGCAAAGTGGGAGTTGATGTGGGAGGAGCTGATATATCATGGCCACGCCCACTGACAGCCAGACCGGTTAGACGGGAGATGCCCATCGCCCGCAGGCATTTGACTTACCTGAGAGTTGCAGGAACGCACATCTGCTTAAGACACCAACTAAGCTTTGCGTGAGACCGGTTACATAAGCAAGAAAAGCAGAAATCAGCCAGTTCAATGTAGCCATCCTGCTAGAACGATCACTAAAGCGGGATTATAGGAGCTCATCATCGCCTTATGAACAGCGGGTAAGCGCAAAACCGATACTTTTCTGCTCCTTGAGATGTCGAAGACATTATTTTGAACGCACTTTTATGTAATATTGCATGCATATTAAGTACTCAACAAGGTTTTATAATGCAGAACAGTAATTTTATAGCCTACGGTAGAAATGTTCTGTTGAATGATTTGACAGAACTGTAACAACAAAAATACGGCTGAACTACATATTCTTTCTGTAATTAATATTAATTTTTACATTTAAATGTACTTCATTTAAAAATTTTATATTTAAGCAACTTTACAATGGTTGTTATAATGAGTTATTAGTTAGCGACGAACTGCATTTATTCAAGTAAACTAGATAGATAGATAGATAGATTGTTTATAAATTGAACTTATAAATAAACCATTTGCACAGCTTTATAAGTGTTTCTGAGATGGAGCACAAGAATAATGTGTTTTTTTGTCCAAAAAAGGAAAAAAAAAAGCATAATCAGGCTGTAAAACATGTCATACTTAATATAGGAGTTATATACAGTGCATTTGTTGTTGCAAATAATGATCTGTGAATCAGTAAGTGAATATGAATGAACCACAGCTTTACATGATTACATATTAAGTAGGCTGTGTGCTATCATTGTGTGCTGATATTATAATTCATTATTATACACTTAACAGGAACTGTGATGTAAAGTGTGACTTAAATCTTTTTGATTTTGACGTAATAATCAAGTAACTGGCCTAGAATCAGAGCAGGGCTTTACAGTCTAATTATACTAGCGGGTGGAAAGTGCTGATATAGGCGTTCATTATGTAATGAGCTTTGCATCGGTCTAATCCAGGGAATAAGAGGACAGAATGGCTGTGAAGTCTTCCATGTTCCACTTTGTCAATGCGCGTTAACAGTTCAGTAATAGGTGACTTATGTTTCAGAGTTAAGAGTTGGTTGTTGGTGTCTTATTTGATCCTTTTGTCAGCTGGAAGTTCAAAAAGAGGCGGAGATCTCATTTGAATATTGATTAGAACCTTCATAGTCTGGAATATTGATTAGAAAATTAATAGTTTGCCTTTAGTTTAGATTTCTTCATCGTAAATAATTATGCTTTTGCTCTTGTAATGCTGAACTGAAACTGAACAAATTCCTGTTTCACGTGGTTGTACAAGAAAAATAATCTGTTCATCTTGATATGATGCCAATAAACTGAAGTCAGACAAGTGTACGGTACGAGCAGAAATCAAATTCTGTTTGTCGCATGTGTTTAATATGAATGCTATTCATATGCATAAAACCAATCAGTGCCTCTGCGCTTAGTGTTGGGTACAGAACACATCGGAAGAGCTGACAATAGCTTCTTAACCTGATTAAACTGAGACCTGCCACTTCCTAAGCGGCCATTCAGCTGTTTGTATCAATGAAAGTGTTCAACACACTTGTATATTATCCTGTATATTGAGCTGGCTAATAAAACTCCCAATATTTTGTTGGTTAGAGCCATCTTGAGGGCCTTGATTGCCAGTAAGACTCAGATGTTTGGAGAATATGTGTGGTAAATGTGGCCAGCAGTTCTGACTGAACGTTCACAGATATTGATTGAATATATTGCTTTTAATGTTTTGAAGAGGGGTTTGTGGGCATGTAGGATATAAAAGCTTCTTCAGCAGTGGCCTATTTCCTGTGCTCTTCATAAACTCATTCCCTTCTGCATGATTTTATGCTTTTATTGCTTGGCATCATCACCTATGTACAGATCTTATGTCAGTGTGATGATGTTGTTGAGTCACCGCAGGCATTTGTTTGTTCTTTAGAATGAGTCATTTTTGGATGCTGTGTTTACTCAGGTGGTTCTCATATAGCAGCAGTTGCTGAACGTCTGAACGTTTGAAAAATCGCTTGGAAGATTTTAATTAAATCATTACATTATATTTTGTTCTTCCAAAAATCCATTGTAAGGATATTAGTAGGCATGATATACAGTGAATTTGGATTACTTTTATGATCATTTATGGACTGTTATAGAGCTTTATCCTCTTTGGAGATAACGGACATGGTAACTGTAAAGTTGTAAAGTTGTTACTTCAAGAAAAACAGCATAAAGTTTTGAAAATATTGGTTAAGGTGAGGGGAAAAAAAATTGTATACCATTGTACAGAAGGCTAAATGTCATTTTTACATAAAATACAGTAAAATTCTATAGTAAAACCTGTTAATTGGTTGTTAAAAATTGTTGGTTATACAAAAATTTTAAATGGTTTAACATTGCATTACTGTAAAATACTCTCAAATGTTTTCAACTCTCAAAATTTGCAGGCAAAAATTATGAATGATCAAATAGTTTATGCTATTATATCACAATATGAGCAATTTTATTTCACTGTAGTGATGTATATCACAGATACATATGGTTATTTTTGCTTTAAATAAGGTCTTTATGATATAAACATTTTTGATATCATAGAAATTTTGTCACCAGTGTCAATATCACAAAAAAACTAATACTAGCCTAAATTAAAACAAAACAAAAAAAGACAAACAGTCAGCGATTAAAAAAAAAAAAGAAACTAATTACAGGCAATTGGACAAAAAACTACAGTAGAACAAATAAATATGATATGCTACATACATTGTATAAAGTAATCAAATGTATAAAAATACTGCATATTCTTCACTGTGCAAACTGAATATTTACATAGTGATTGAGTCAAGAGCAGTGAGAGATTTTCTCTTTTGTTGTTTGATTAACATGAACGTCAACAGGAATATTAGACTACTGGCAGTTAAGAGCTGCCCAGATCCAATATACTGTTGCACATGTATGTTCTCTCTCAGCTGTTTCTCAGCTGTCACTTAAGACCTAAATTACTGTGTTTATGAGGATACTTGCAAATTTGACAAATTTCTACCAGTTAATCGTGTCTACCGGCATATCCACCCCTATTATTGGTCATGTTTTATGGACACGCCACTTATGAACTCATTTATTGTGTGCTTTTCTATTTACCACCTGTATTATGGTGATTATCAGTACGTTTTAAGGTAAAATGCAGATTTTGTTAATTCAAATGGATGAAAAATATATAGACATTCCATAATACCAGAAACATTGTCATGGTAATTTATTCTGTGAACTTCTTGCAACAACAGCTGCCAGGTTTTTATTAAAATTGTACCTTAATTTACTTTCTTTGCAATGTGAGCCATGAAATAATTCATGCAGGTGTTCATTTTTCCTCGATTACTGTAGTCTGTGCTATTGATGTAGGACTGTTCTCTGCAAAGAAATAATGATTGAACATAACAACAGTGCTTTAGAAGCTTTACATGCTTGATTAATGAACATAATGGAACTGCCATTCAGGTAATTCACTGCCAGTTGAACTGAACTGAAGTCAATAGAAATAGACTGAAGTCAATAGAAATCATTCAAGTCAGCAGCGCTCACTTTGTGACAAGCTGTCAAAGCTATCCTGAAATTAAACATACCATTTAAAATGAGCAGACCAATGCTGAAATGTACTCTGGAAATCTGGCAACCAGGAACGAACTCGTCTTTGTCTTGAAGAAATGTGAATTCTCAAACACAAGTGCTGATATATGTTTAGATTATATGAGCAAATGTCAGAATGGTTGTCCGACTGGTTTCACTGTTAACTTATAGCTTTGTGTTATTTCAACAACAATGGCCATTTTTATCTATACAAACAAAATATTTTGGGTTCTGCTTAGTATACAGTTCTTGTAACACAGCTTGTAAATATAATTGTGAAATATATCATTCAGATGCATTCCTTACAGACTGATTCATTCAGGCATAGCTCATCTAAAAATTACAATTCTGTCATCATTTACAGTACTTACTCTTAAGCTATTACAAATCGGTGTGACTTTTTTTCTTTTTAAACACACACACACACACACACACACACACACACACACACAAAATATATTTTCAGAAATGTCAGCATGTTTAGAATTGTTTTGTTATTTTGGACAGCATTGACTTCCATTGTATAGACAAAAAGAGTTCTTCAAAATGTCAAATTTTGTGATCTGCAGAAGAAAGAAAGGTTTAGAACAGCATGAGGCTTAGTAAATGATGAGTTATTTTTTTATTTAAAATTTTGTGGACTTTCTGTGGAAGCCCATTTCTGCTTTGTTAGAAAAAAAATGTGAGAATTAAACTCAGAATTGCGAAGGAAAATGTAAGAATTGTAAGATAAAAACTCAACTGCAAAATATTAAACTCTCAAATGTGAGAAAAAAAGTCAGAATTATGAGATAGCATTATGAAAGTCACAGTTGCCTTTTTTCCCCTCACCTTTTCTATCATAATTGTGAGATATAAACTCAGAATTCTGAGGAAACAGTCAGAATTGTAAGAAACACAGAATTCTGAGGAAAAAGTGAGAAAGAAAAGGTTTAAAAAAGGTAATTATGACTTTTTAATCTCACTATTTACTTTTTCCTACAGTTCTAAGTTCATATCTTACTTTTTCCTCAGAATTGCGAGATATAAACTCAGAATTCTGAGAAAAAAGTCAGAATTGTAAGAAAAGTCAGAATTCTGAGTTTATATCTAAAGTAAGATTTAAACGTAGAACTGTGGAAAAAGGTATATTGTTGCCTTTTTTTATTTTTATTCCGTGGTGGAAACAAGCTTCCATAACTATCCCTTTAAGAAAAAGGCAATTTATTGCTGCATTGTTGTAAGCCAAGTAGCAGATCAAGTGTGTCATTAGTAACTCATCACGAGTTTACATCTTCAGTATGATCTGATTATATTTGAATGACGACAGACTGCTTTAGAGATTTGTGTTAATTAGTCTTACGCGGTCTTGGCCACCCACCTGAACGACTAGATATTTGTCCCCAAAGACACAGGTCCACCCGTCAACAATGTAATGATCCTAATCCCTAACGTTAGTCTGGATTTGGCTCGTGGCCTATCACCTTTCAGGTCTATGTCACCCGCTAGTGCAACACTACACCTCTGAGGAGGCGGCAGGTTGGATCTGGCTCGCGCTGGATGGTTATGTATTGTGCAACTGCTACAGAGTTTCGCTGCGGGGGCTGGAAAACAGTATTTGGAAGGACAACACACTGTAGACTCACAAATGTCTGACAACAGTAAACTGTCAGGGATAAAAGTGTTAATCGACTGTGAAAGTTTCTATTTGAGAGCATCTTTGAGATGCTTCCTGCTATGGTTTTCTACTGAACTCTGGATAATATCTAAACAGATGGCCCCATTCCTGGAAATCTGTAATTGTGTTTCTTAGACAGACTTTTGGCATGTGACAACATGCTCTACATACTGTACACTGAAAAACAAATAGGTGTTGAAAGAGTTTTCACTGAGAAAATGCTAGTAAGTTTCACAATAAATAAAGAAATGACAAGTAACACTGAATTGAATATGAAATTTTAAAGTAAACGATGTAAAACATGCTCCAATAATCTTTTTTAATCTGATTTTTTTAGTGTAGATCCCAAAACTTTGATGTGTATATATATATATATATATATATATATATACACATACATACACATACACATACATACATACATACATATAGACCATTTACATATAGATGTAAACATACTGGTCCTGATACACTTCCTGTTTCTTTTTTTTTTAACTTTACACAAACATCACAAAAAAATATAACCAACATAACATTTGACTGGATGAAAATGTTAAATTAGCACCTTTAAAATGTATTTGTATATGTGAAATAAAACAAAAATAAAAAACAAAAAAACAGGAAGCGCTTCTGGACCAGTGTTGTTTACATCTAGCGAAATGGTCTATATATGTGACCCTGGACCACAAAACCAGTCTTAAGTCGCTGGGGTTTATTTATAGCAATAGCCAAAAATACATGGTATGGGTCAAAATTATTGATTTTTCTTTTATGGCAAAAATCATTTGGAAATTACGTAAAGATCATGTTCCATGAAGATATTTTGTAAAATTCCTACTGTAAATGTATGAAAACTTAATTTTTGATTAGTAATAAACTTATTTTCTCAATATTTTGATTTTTGTGCACCCTCAGATTCCTGATTTTTAAATAGTTGTATCTCGGTCCCCAGCAGGCACACAAGGTCATAAGAAGCTGATATTTGGTTAAATTTGGGTTGCGACATCGGCTGACCAAAATTCAATGTAAATTCAACGTTTAATGTCAACGTTAAATTGATGTCCAATACCAGTGTCAGCTGACGTTGATATTTTGTTGTTTTTAGGTTGTGTAACCAAAATCCAACATTAAGTCAGCGTCAAATTGACGTCAAATACTGACATCAACACGATTTTTATTCTCAACCAAAATTCACATCTGTCCGACATCATGTCCAACGTCGACCTGACGTTATATAGACGTCCAGTACATTAATGAAAAGCTTATTTATCCAGCTTTCATATGATGTATAAATCTCAGTTTTGAAAAAATGACCCTTATGACTGGTTTTGTGATCCAGGGTCACATATATATTTCTTTCTCTCTTACTTTCTTGTTTTTGTCTACAGTACAGTATTTTTGTGTCAAATCCGTTTAATACCCATATAAATAGACACATTATAGGGTTTAATCGCATATAACTGGATTTTCTTCAGCAAACATACAATTATGTTTTCTCCTCATAATAAGGGCTCTAATGCACTCCTGCTGGCATACGATGATTCACAACCTTGGCATTATTTTCTGCCAAGAGGTCTAGGGTAGAAGCGAAAAATGCATTTTATTTTATTTTGTTACCATGACTACCAGCATCATGCCATCTTTTTGACTGAACAACTATTATACCATCTTGAGTGATAGGTTAAATGGTAAATATAGCCATTCTAATTGGAAATTTGCACTTGCTGTCTCTAGGTGATGCATGCTGAAATAACTTACATAAGCTCAGCGCTCTGTAACGATACTCAAACTTTGACAGACATGCAGAGTCAAGACTGTCATTCATTTACATTCCTGAATGACTCAGAATTTATTTGCACTTAGTAAAAACAGATTTGAGCCCTGTTGGAAATCAACATTGTATTTTTGGTTATTCAATAGTTTTTTAAAGTCTCACCAAGACTGCATTTATATGACTAAAAATACAGTAAAAACAGCTAAATTATGAAATAGCTTTATTATTTAAAATAACTATTTTTGATTTCAGTATATTTTAACATGTAATTTATTCTTGTGATGCAAAGCTGAATTTTCAGCATCATTACTCCTGTTTTCATTCTCACATGTTCTTTCAGAAATCATTCTAATATGCTGATTTGCTGGTTCAGAAACGTTTCTAATCATCCAATGTTCAAAACAGTGTTGTTGTTTCCTAGCTCTCCCCAATTCACAGTAGGTAAAATTATGCAGCGAAATTAGGTCAGGCAATCCTCCTAGATCTTTTCATAGCTTTAACCTGAGAACATTATTTCCTAATGCAAGCAAGACCTGTCAGAGCTCTATCTATGGAATTATAAGGGACAGAAATGGCAAAGAAGAGTCGAGGGTGAGCGAGAGAGCGAGTTGCTTGATAATCTTCAGATACGTGCCGACTTGTCGACAAGCCCCTGCTTGCTGCCGTTCACCCGGCTTAGCGACTTACCCCCCCCTGGAAGTTATGTAAGATAGCTGTAAACAGTAGGAGGGCAATCTTCTAATGCCAATTATCAGATCAAAAGGAACATTCTTACAATCAAAGCATCAGAGTGGGTAATGCCATCAGGAATAGACGCAGTAAATGAATGGCTACTGTAAAGCTAGATGGAGATGACTTTAAGGGATAGTTTACCCAAAAATGAAAATTCTGTCATTAACTATTCAACCCTCATGTCATTCCAAACCTGTTGTGTTCTTCGCAACACAAATAAGAAAACTTTTGATGAAATCAGTGTGCTTTCTGACCTTGCATAGACCGCAACTGACACATTTAAGGCCCAGAAAGGTAGTAAGGACATTGTTAAAATAGTCCATGTGACCATGCATCGTGGTACTCTCATGAACATGCATCAGAGACTGACACAGAAGAGAAGAAAAAGTAGTTTTGTAGCTTCATAAAATTAAGGTTGAACCACTGTCACATGGGCTAATTTAACGATGTCCATACTACCATTCTGGGGCTTGAACGTATCTGTTGCGTTGCTGTCTATGCAGGGTCAGAAAGCTCTCTGATTTCATCCAAAATATCTTAATTTGTGTTCTGAAGATGAACAAAGGTCTTACAGGTTTGGAACGACATGAGGGTGAGTAATTAATGACAGAATTTTCATTTTTGGGTGAACTATCACTTTAATGTTGCATTTACTCTCACCACAAGCTAGCTGGATTTACTGACTGTCAGTGATTTTTACAGAACAGTTTAGAGTGCTGCATTTGTTTGTCAGTGGACAAGCTTTCAGTGCATTCATACTAGTCAATAAATCAATGCAAGATTACGTCTGGGTTGTTACCTTTAGAAAGGTCTTGCTTAAGGTCATTTCTGCTTCATTTCTTGACATAAATGCATTGAAATAACCTGAAGAGCAATGATTAATTTAATTTGGGTTACTGTGGCAGTATATACGTGTCATAGTCAGATAAGCCTCATTAAGGGGATTAAACTCGATCCAGGATTCTGTTTTGAAGATTATAGGGTCAGCAATCTGTACACCTTTATAGCTTTGCTGATTGATTGTCAATTAAGGTTAATACACAACAGACCAATTAGACGACAGTTAAGCGATTTTTCTGTACTGAATTTAGTCATTAATTCATTTTTTAAAATATTTATGTATTTCTCAGATGTATGTATCTTAGGGGGCATTTACCAGGGCTATTATATGTAACTAAAACAAAAATCATAAAAAAACAAAAACAACTTTTGTTACTTAAAATATAATAATTTTTAATAAATATATATGTATGTAAACTTTTTTTTTAATTATTTCTGCTAGTTGCCAAGTAAACATTTCTCTATATAGACATTAAAAAAAATAAAATCAAAATAATTTAAAATATGAATGAAAAATAATATTTCAATGATACTAAAATAACACTATTTAAAAATTGATACAGGTTCACTGACTTGACATTTGTTGTTTATTATTTAATTTATTCATTAGTTGAATGCTAGTATTGTAGCCCCCTAATTGTTTTCTTTTTTCCTTTTTTTAACATATTTTTGAAATCCAAATGGGTTCAGACATCTGTCTCTGACACCTGAAAGTTCAATGAAAGTCTGTTAAAAGTGAAAAGCTAAAAATTTGAAGTTTACAAACTTTCTAGGTCACCATGGTGTCTTTTTAGTCTTGATGGTCTTGAGGTTTCAGGCTACTGTTATTCTGCTGTCCTTGGTACTGAAGTGTTTTTAATATTGACCAGAATCTGGCAACATTAGAAGATATGAGACATATGCACTTTACTTCATCTGACTATAGGGATCAGGCAGGTTAAAGAGTGCTCTCAGGCAGTGAAGACTTTGTTTGTTTCTTCCTCTATTCCATGAAATGGGTAGCTTTTCAAATCATTGCGAAGTCAAGTCAAAGACCAGCCCTAGATTCAACGGATACTTTGGATGCTTTGCCTTTCATAGATGGTTTTGGCCTATTGACAGATGACAAAAGAGAGTCCTAGATGTGAGGGGAACAGGCTGAAACTAGAGCGCTGCTGTAGGGCGACTAACCGACGCAGTGGGTGGGAGATGTTTAATTTTAAATAAAACAGGACGTGAATATTAAAAAGTGAGTGGGAAGAGAGAGTAGTGTCAGGAGATCATATTTTGGGAGTTCTCCTTTGTGTCTGTCTTTTGTGAAATACAAAAGAAGATATTTTGAAAAATGTCTTTGATTTTATATAGGCTAGACTTTGAAAGTCAAATGGACCAGTGTTTGGACTTGGACCCCCACTGTCTTTTATTGTATGGACAAAATCATTTGATACTTTCCTCGAAATCTCATTTTTGTGCTTTAAAGTAGAAATTAAGTCAAACAGGTTTGGAACGACCTGAGGGTGAGTAAATAGTTGTAATTTTTTTGGTGAATTAGCCCTTAAGGAAATCTAGCTTCTCATGAACTGTCAGATAGATCACCTGATCCCTTTGTTTATGTTTAGTAAGAAAGCAATAAATTAACATTCAGTGTTAAATGTAGTTTTGCAGGTTCTTAGCCTGGAACTACAGAGCCCATAAAAAAAACATGGTGATAGTGAACAAAATTAGACAGGAGGAAAAATTTATTTCAGTGCTTTTGCTTTCCCCCTAGAAATTTTGCAATTCCTCAAAACAAACCTTTTGCGTTCCCCTGAGAAACTTTAATGAAAAAACTTGGTGGAACTAATATAAGGTATGAAAAAATGACTATAATTCAGTGTTTTTGAGGGTGAATGCAAAGTTTGTCAGGGGGATGTAACAGTTTTGCGAATGAACGCAAGGTTTTTCTAGGAAATGCAAATGTTTTGCGAAAGAATGCACAGTTTCTCAGGGGAACGCAAGTGTTTTGGTAGAGAATGCCAAGTTTTTTGGGAGAACCCCAATGTTTTGCGAGAAAACAAAGTTTCTTGGGGAAAGGCAAATGTTTTGAGAGAGAACACCAAGTTTCTTGGGGGAACCCCAATGTTTTTTGATAAAAACGTAAAGTTTCTTGGGGGAATGCAAATATTCTGCGAGAAAACACAAAGTTTCTTGGGGAAAGGCAAATATTTTGTGAGAGAACACAAAGTTTCTTGGGGAAGCGCAAATGTTTTGCAAAAGAACGCAAGGTTTCTCAAATGTTTTAGTAGAGAATGCTAAGTTTTTTGGGGGAACCCCAATGTTTTGTGAGAAAACAAGGTTTCTTGGGGAAAGGCAAATGTTTTTCGAAAGAACGCAACGTTTCTCAGGGTAACGCAAGTGTTTTGGTAGAGAACGATGTTTTTTGGGGGAACCCCAATGTTTTGCAAGACAACAAATTTTCTTGGGGAAAGGCAAATGTTTTTTGAGAGAACGCAGTTTCTTGGGGAAAGGCAAATGTTTTGCGAGAGAATGTAAAGTTTTTCAGACTAACGCAAATGTTTTGAGAGAGAACATTAAATTTCTTGGGGGAACCCCAATGTTTTGTGAGAAAAACAAAGTTTCTTGGGGGAACGCAAATGTTTTGCTAAATAACGCAAAGTTTCTCAGGGGAATGCAAGTGTTTTAGTAGAGAATGCTAAGTTTTTTGGGGGAACCACAATGTTTTGTGA
Source organism: Labeo rohita (assembly GCF_022985175.1). NCBI lineage: Eukaryota > Metazoa > Chordata > Actinopteri > Cypriniformes > Cyprinidae > Labeo > Labeo rohita. The sequence continues at coordinate 24,013,530 of NC_066889.1, read as the reverse complement.
GGAAAAGTTTCTTGGGGAAAGGCAAATGTTTTGCCAGAGAACGCCAAGTTTCTTGGGGAAACGCAAATATTTTGCAAAAGAACGCAAAAGTTTCTTGGGGGAACCCCAATGTTTCGCGAGAAAATGTAAAGTTTTTTGGGGAAATGCAAATGTTTTGTGAGAGAAACAAATTTTCTCTGGGGAACCTAACCATTTTTCAAGAAAACTTAAATGTTTTGTGAGAAAATGCAACATTTTTTTATTCCATCTCATCTTTTTTTCCATCATCAAGTCCTCTTATGGCCTCCAGAAGCAAAAAATTGTTCAAAAACTGTATTTCAATCCATCCCAAGCTAATCATTTTCAGCAATGCATAGTTGAGTTGTAGGCTTTTTGACCCATTCATGATGGAAAGCAACAAAACTGTGGCCTCCTTCAATATTCATGCTTGTTGATCTCACTGAGGCTCTGGTGGGCTGCCAGCTTGTGTTGGGTCAGTGTCATGCACTATTCAACTCTTCAACACGCTAGAGAATGAAGTCCAACACACTTTAACCGAGTCTTTCTGTTATGATGATATAATCCCTTACGTAATCAGATATGGAGAAAATGCCAGCTGGAGAACATTTTTTTTCTTTTTTAATCTATGATGCCACCCTGTTCACAAGGGGAAATAAAAGTTCTTGCTCTCTCTCTCGCGCGCTCTCTCTCTCTCCCCCTCATTTTCTATCTGTCATCATGTTTACGTCTATCTAAATCTGCAGTCCTAATATCATGCTTTCTATGTGCTTAGTGCTTATTTTTGTCATCAGATTAATGGTAGGCTGGAGATTAAGCAGATTCCACAGAGGAATCAGATGCCAAATGTATTTGCATATTATTTCCATGCTTACACTGGTAGCACTTAATATCGTAAAGCTGATATTTTAGGTGAGAAAAGAGTCAGTGTGACAAAGCAGAAAATAAAAAAATCTAATTGATTGATTAGTTTGTGTTCACATGCTACAATTAGTGCAGATTGAATTAATTCTCAAGGCTAAATTCTAATGAAAACAAATGCCTGGTAATTTAGTTTTCAGAGAATTGTCATGTTTTGCTAGCACAAGTCCATTGTTTTCTAACAGTTTAAGTTTCAATGTATTACACAAAGTCAGGTCAAAAGTGCATAGGTCATGACCTCATCCATCCAGATTTATTAGTACGGGCATTGATTGGAAAGAAGTGCAATTGATTTAGACTTTTACAGAGATCAGTTATATGCACAGGCAAACTTTGAAGCTTTTGCGAGTTGGTTCAATGTCACTGGTAACATACTTCAGAAGTTCTGAGTAGTTTTTCCAGACAACTTAAATTAGTGTAAATTTAGTAAATTAGTGTAAATTTTGGCATCACTATTGCTTATTTTTCATCTAAAACCTTGCACCAAAGCTCAGTCTGCACACTGGGACTAAATGACATGAATTAGTGCTTAAATAGTGGAATTTCTTGAAGAGAAATGTGACCCTGGACCACAAAACCAGTCTTATGTTGCATAAGTATATTTGTAGCAATAGCCAACAATTCATCAGATGGGTCAAATTTATCGATTTTTCTTTTATGCCAAATATCATTAGAATATTAAGTAAAGATCATGTTCCATGAAGATATTTTGTAAATTTCCCACTGTAAATATATCAAAACTTAATTTTTTATTAGTAATATGCATTGCTGTTGACTTAATTTGGACAACATTAAAGGCGATTTTCTCAGTATTTTGACTTTTTTTGCACCATCAGATTCCAGATTTTCAAATAGTTGTATCTCGGCCAAATATTGTCCCTTCCTAACAAACCATACATCAACAGAATGCTTATTAATTCATGTTTCTGATGATGTATAAATCTCAATTTCGAGAAATTTACACTTATGACTGGTTTTGTGGTCCATGGCCACAAAAGTGATTTTTGGGCAACCCCCCCAAATGTTTCCTATTTGCTAAAAACACTTCCCTTGATTCAAATCCCTCTAAATGTATTCTGATGTTTCTTTTGGCACTGTAAAGATAACATTAGTGCCAAAAATGATAAGTGATTTACTAAAAACGCTAATGTAGCTTGCCTAGTCTTAGATGCTTAGTTTGTTCATGACTGTACAATAGAGTTCACCTTTTAAAGTTCACCTTTTTGCTCTTGCCTTTTTTCATACAAATTTCTTGTATTAAAGTTACATAAAAACCTCACCTGTAACAGTTAGGTTGCATATTAAAGGTAATATTGTCAATATATAACGTAATATTTAGAGTTACAGAATTTTAGTTTGTAATACAGCCATGTCATAAATATTCAACCCCTATTCAACGTTGCTATTTTTAAGTCACTTGTTTGTATGATAGGGCACAAAATTGTGTTAAAATACAAAGAAGTCTTTGGAAATTCGGTAACAAAACTTAACTAGCTTTAGCTGGTACACACACACACAAATTTAGCACATGAGTGCGCTGAAGTTGAGTGGCAAATAAACCAAAACAAGTCAACGCTCTCACAAAAGCTGAAGAGAATATATTATATTTTGTTACCTATTTAAAAAGCTTAATATTTGGAAATTGTTTCCATAGACCTTTAAACCTTTGATTGGGGGCATGGATCTCCCTGCCTATTTTATGAGTTGAGCAATTCATTCTGAAGTTTTACATGCCAATAGCAGTCTTTTTTTCTCGTTGGTAGAAAGGTGATGTTAAAAATCATAGTTAAAACCTTCGCCTGAAAGTCTATGTCTTGCAGTAAACATACAGAAATAACCTATAAAACTAGTGGAAAAAATTCCACACTAAGAGATATTGCTGTTTTACATGGCGCTTTGGTCATGTAAAATGTAGAAAGTGGCAGTTTGATGACCACTATATTTTTAACTAGTAGGCAGCTGGTTGTAAAACCTCATGAAATATAGATGGGACTTTTTACAGTAACTAAATGACTCGGGCTGATCAGAATTGCTCTGTTCTCTTAAATCAAACAGATCATGATTTATATTGTCTTTTGATAAGATGTACTGAAGGAACAAATGAAAGTTCTGGTATTGTTGAGAAAGAGGATAGTTATTGTTTATCTCCAGTGAGTGAGATATTGGATTATTGTGAAATTGCCTCCTGTCGTGGGTACAAGAATAAAACGTTATGTCTTCAGTTTGATGTACAGATAAAAACATTTGTGCAAAAACACCTCGTTCCAGGAAGAATGTTTCTACACAAACAGAAATGATAAAATCAGATCTGAAGAAAAACAACAAACAAACAAAAACAAAGAAGCAATCGAACGATTGCTAATTCAGAAAATATTACATTTTATTTTATGTGAACTAGAACTATAGTTTTGTTTGGATCACATTCATAAAATATCAGAAGTGGCTTATTTGACTGCTCTGGTTTAAGATTGTAATGGTTCCTCGTACTACTCTATATACAGTGTCTTATGTTTATACTGAACACAGAAGGTTCAATACCTCTGAATCAATTACAGTTGCTGTATCTACACTCCACAGCAACCTTTTAGTATGCTTTTTCTTATACATTTTTATTTGTAAAAGATATGTTTTGTATTTCACAGTAATTGTTGGGCTCCTTATGTCAATGGAAACTATACAGATCTAATATCTCACTTTCCTCTTTTGTATCTCACTGACAGATCTAAGGAGTTCAGAAGCCATCAGGGACGATGAGAAACTCTGGCGCCGTGCTGGTTTTGACCTTTATTGCCAAATTAATATCACAAGCAGCAGGTGAGCAGTATTAGGTGTCTTATATTGTGTATGAACCTAGAGTAAGCAGTACAACCTGACTTTTGGGGGGGTCAGTAAAAAATATTATAAAAGACGTTAATACTTTTATTTAGCATTTAAAGACATTTATAATGTTACAAAATATCAGGCAGCAACTGTTTTTAACACTGATAAGAAAAATCAGCATATTAGAATCATTTCTGAAGGATCATGTGACACTGAAGACTGGAGTAATGATGCTGAAAATTCAGCTTTGCATCTCAGGAATAAATTAAATTTTAACATATATTGAAGTATAAAAGATTTATTTTAAACTGTAATAATATTTCACAATTTTACAACTTTTATGGTATTTTTAATCAAATAAATGCAGCCTTGGTGAGAAGAAAAGACTTTTAAAATCTTACCGACCCCCAAACTTTCAAATGGTTGAGTACATATATGGAATTGTCATGTTTTGTATTTTTAATATTTATTCAAATGGAAATGGTGTAAACTATTTTAAAAGAGCAATATCTTAAGTTACCTCACTATTTAAAGCTATTTAAGTAAAATATTGGATCAAATTCTCACACTGTGATAGACTGATATATGTGACCCTGGACCACAAAACCAGTCACAAATTTTTTGAAAAAAACGATTTTAACTTTTTGTTAAGACAGGACAATATTTGGTACAATATTAGATACAACTATTTAAAAATCTGGAATCTGAGGGTGCAAAAAAATCCAAATACTGAGAAAATTGCCTTTGAAGTTGTCCAAATTAAGTTCTTAGCAATGCATATTACTAATAAAAAAAATTAAGTTTTGATACATTTACAGTAGGAAATTGACAAAATATCTTAATGGAACATGATCTTTACTTAATATCCTAATGTTTTTTGGCATCAAAGAAAAATCAATAATTTTGACCCATACAATGTATTTTTGACTATTGCTACAAATATACCTGTGCTACTTACTGGTTTTATGGTTCAGGGTCCTGAACCTTATGGTTCAGGGTATAGGCTATATATACGTACTGAATGACTGCTATATATTTACATGGTACTTAAAAGAATACCATGGTTGTTTTTTGTTAGTATATTTAATGAACAATGTATTATAGCCTGCGTTAATGTAACACAGCTATCAAATTTGCCTAAATCCTACATGAAACTTTACATATGAATAGTCTTATGTATGTTTTCATGTTTTACAAAATGGTAATGTAACTTGATGTCTAAATGGCCACTGTATGTCCGTAGGTGTCAGTCCGCCAGGCAAACCCAGACTCACAAGCTGTCGCTCTCCAGAGAAAGAGACTTTTACATGCTGGTGGGAGCCTGGAGATGATGGAGGTCTGCCAACCACCTACGCTCTCTACTACCGTCTAGAAAAGTCAGTCCCTCTTCTACCTTCTTCCTTCCTAGACCCGAGAAGACATTATTAGCTTAGAATCTGTCTTTAATGATCGTTGTTACCCTTCTACTTGGCTTCCAATGTGGTTTCAAAGGTCTCGCTGTGTTTTGGCCTTTCCTCTATTAAGGAGCAATTTAAACAGATGTGTTTATTTTTCTCTGTTTCTGAGCACATATGTGAAATAATCAGAAAGACATACATGACTTACCTTCAGCCAACACACACACATGCCCACACACCCTGTCAAATATAAACTCCTTGTTAGTGCCATGAAGTGTTATGCCAACGTTACGGCTTTGAGATTCACGAAGTACTGTAAACAAACAGATCATATTTAATACCGTGTAATACTGCATCAAGAGGAGTTCTTAGAATTAATTTTAATACAGTTGGATGTGCAGAATTCTTGATACAGTTGTAGTCAAAAGTTTACATCCCCCTTTTCAGAATCTGCAAAATGTTAATTGTTTTACCAAAATAAGAGGGATCAAACAAAATGCATGTTGTTTTTTATTTAGCACTGACCTGATTAAGATATTTCACATAAAAGATGTTTACATATAGTACATACAGTAAAATAATAGTTGAATTTATAAAAATGATCCCGTAAAAAAGTTTACTAATATTTAATATAATATTCCTAATATTGTGTTGTTACCTGAATGATCCACAGATGTTTTTTTGTTTAGTGATAGTTGTTCATGAGCCCCTTGTTTGTCCTGAACAGTTAAACTGCCTGCTGTTCTTCAGAAACATCCCCCAGGTCCCACAAATTCTTTGGTTTTAATTTTTTTGTGTGTATTTCCAACAATGACTGCATGATTTTGAGATCCATCATTCACACTGAGGACAACTGAGGGACTCATATGTAACTATTACAGAAGGTTCAAATGCTCACTGATGCTTCAGAAGGAAAAACCATGCATTAAGAACCGGGGGGTGAAAACTTTTGGAATTTGAAGATCAGGGTAAATTTAACTTATTTGGTCTTCTGGGAAACATGTAAGTATCTTCTGCAGCATCTGAAGGGCAGCAATAAATGAAAAAAATATGATATTTAGGCAAAATAAGAAAAACGTACACATCTCCATTCTGTTCAAAAGTTTTCACCCCCCTAGCTCTTAATGCATTGTTTTTCCTACTGGACCATCAGTGAGCGTTTAAACCTTCTGTGATAGTCACATATGAGTCCCTCAGTTGTCCTCAGTGTGAAAAGCTGGATTTCAAAATCACACAGTCATTGTTGGAAATGGTTCAAATACACAAAAATACTGGAAAACCAAAGAATTTGTGGGACCTGAAGGATTTTTCTGAAGAACGGCAGGCAGTTTAACTGTTCAGGAAAAACAAGGGACTCATGAACAACTATCACTAAACAAAAAACACAGCTGTGGATCATTCAGGTAACAACACGGTGTTAAGAATCAAGGGGGTGTAAACTTTTTTATGTCATTTTTATAAATTCAACTATTATTTTCTCTTGTAGACTATATGTAGACATCTTTTGTGTGAAATAAAACTTATTCAGGTCAGTACTAAATAAACAATAACATGGATTTTGTATGATTCCTCTTATGTTGGTAAAATAATTAGACATTTTGCAGATTCTGAAAAGGGGGATGTAAACTTCTGACCTCAGCTGTATTTCAAGGCTACAGTGATGAGTTACAGTATGAAATAAGCTTGTAATGTTACAGTCGTTTATTTCCTGCATGGACAAACACTGAATAAAGCATAATTTGCATCATCATAATGAAACAAATATTTTTGGTCCATTTTCTCAGAAAAGACTATTTGCATATAACTGAAATAAAAAAAGGTTTATTTTGTCAACTTTGAGTACACTGGAATATACACTACTGTTCAGAAGTGTTTTTACGCTCACCAAGTCTGCATTTGTTTAATCAAAAATACAGTAAAAACAGTAATAATGTGAAAAATTACTACTAATTAAAATAACTGTTTTATATTTAAATATGTTTTAAAACATGCAAAACTAAATTTTGGGCATGTTTACTCCAGTCTTCAGTGTCACATGATCCTTTAGAAATCATTCTAATATGCTGATTTGGTGCACAAAAACATTTCATATTTTAAATGTTAAACAGAGTTGTGCTGGTTAATATTTTTACAGAAATCATGATAATATTTCAGGATTCTTTAATGAATTGTTCATCAAAAAAGTGTTCATTTCAATATTTTTTGTCACTTTTGATCAATGAATTTCATCCTTGAAGAGAAGTATTAAATGTTTCAAAAACCTTTTGAATGGTAGTGTACACTAACATCAAAGCTAATAGACATTGACTAAATGCCACAAAACTCCTGTTTACTTTCAGAAAGTCAGTTTCTTTTTTAGCCCAAACATAATAAATGTAAAGTAATAAATGTAAAGTTCACCGAGTACAAGTTTAGGTCATATTTTTATGGTATCAACCTGAGTACTGAGCATTATGGATGCAGGTTTATCATCAAAATTGTTTTTCAGATTAGAGGTGCAAGCTTTTGACTTTAGTTGTGCATTGCCACAGTGTTCGGACACTAATCAGAGTGTAATTTGTATAATTTCAGTTTGTAAGTATAAATCCGTCTTGTCAATATCTTTCATATTCAGCTCAGAGACGGTCTACGAGTGTCCAGATTACAGAACGGCGGGCGAGAACTCGTGTTTCTTCAACAAAAATGACACATCGCTTTGGGTCAACTACAACATCACTGTGGTGGCCACCAACGCCCTGGGAAAGAACACTTCAGACCCTGTGGAGGTGGATGTAGTGTATATAGGTATGCTTACATATGTCCACTAATTCATTTGTATTCTCTTTATCTACCTCTCTTTGTATATTTGTCTTTTTCCGCCCCTTTCACCTTATATTCTTTCTTGCATAATGTGTCATTTGTTCATAGTCTTTTGAATTAGTACATAATAGACGGTACAGATTACCTTTACAGATTTTATTGCAGTAGAGTCATCAGTAAGAAGAATGTTATTGCTGCCTGTCGAGAATCACTGTTGCGAAACGTTATTTGGTCCTTTGGGCTGTAAAAATATTGCACACTATTTTTGACAGTCACTGCATTGTCAAAAGGCTATTTTTTAACTAATCTAAAATTTAAAAATTAAGACTCTCATTTACTTTTAGTACCAATTTTATTTTTATCCCGCACAGTTTGCCATGTCGCGTTCCTTTGATCTGATTTGTGCGCCCAGTCCAATTCAGTCTTATCATTAACTCATATGCACAACTATAACTGAGACTAAACTTTAACTAATGTTTTTATTTATGCTGAAGGGGCAAAAGACTTATTCACAATACAAAGCACAGTTTCTGTTTTTTTTTTTTTCTTCCTTCTTCAGCAAGTTTGCATACAAAGGTCACTTAGGTCACCTTATTAGGTGTCAACTAGTTTTTCACCCTCAAACTGGAAGAAGCTAGTTTTGTGTGTTAGTGCTGAATTTGCAGAGTGTTAACTCAATAGCTCACCCAAAAAAGAAACTCAAGTCATTTACTCACCCTCATGTTCCAAACCTGCATGACTTTTTTTTTTAAATGAGATGTTTAAAAATAAAGTCTCACAACAACATTTTTTTTTAAATAATCAAAGCATTAAGTTACAATAGGGGTTGTCAAGCTCAAAACTGGTTTGCAAATGAGCAAATGAGATTTGAGAGGTACAGTGGAGAGCGGTGACTTGCATTTCAGTCTGCTTCTATTGTATGGCTTTAAAAGACTTGCTTTAAAGTGCAAGAGTCATATAAAGTATTTTTATGGTGCTTTTATGTCCTTTTTTTGGAGTTTGAAAGGCCCTATTTTCTGTATGTTTTTATAATACTCTATGGAAAAGCATCAAAGTTCATCAAAATATTATGTGTTCAATGGAAGAAAGAACAATATACAGGTTTAATAGAATGTAATATTAACCCTTAAAATTAACCACAGTTTAATTGTAGTAAAAGTGTAGTAACCATGTTTTTTTTGGCGTGTTGACTACCATTTGTATAACCTTAGTTTTACCTCAAATAGCATGGTTAGTGTACCGAAACACTGATTAGTTTGTGGCTACCATGGTTTAACTATAGTAACCATCGTTTTTTAGGTTTATTTGTAGTAAAACCATGATTAATTTTCATAAGGGTACACTGTAAAAAATAAAAAACACAATTTGTTGAGTCAGCTTAAATAATTTGTTACCCTGCTGCCTTAAAATTTTAAGTTCAGTCAACTAAAATAAGTTTATTCAACTTGAAATGTTAAGTTGAACTAAGTAACAACTTAGATATTTGTGTTTGCTAAACTTAACAGATGGGTAAGTAACCCAGCTGCCTTAAAATTTTAGGTTGATTCAACTCAAATATCTAAATTGTCACTTAGTATAATTTAACATTTCAAGTTGAATAAACTTTTTGAGTTGATTGAACTTAAAATTTTAAGGCAGCCAGGTTACAAATTATTTTAAGTTGACTCAACAAATTGTTTTTTACAGTGTAGTGCTGGGTGATTTGACCAAAAATCTGTATTACTTTAAGGATTCTGGCAGCTTTATCACAGTTTTTCTCTGACTGTGCCTTTATATGAATCAGACTGGATGAAATGGTTGCAGAACCGCTGCATTTTCATAATCCAAACAAATATGCTACATGTAGTATAAGCAGTTTTTGATGTAAATTAGGTTGTATAACTGAAAAAAGATGAATGCAAGAATAGAATGGTCTGACCTTATCTTTGTAAAATTATGCTACATAAATCATCTGCACGAAACAAAACCAACAAACAGGCTGAATGTGAACACAAATTCACTCTCTGCCACCAGGTGGCGCTTAAGGAACAGCGTAATATAGTGTTTCCTTTGTTACTACAGCAAACAAAACTTTTAAATACTACATTAATATGCATTATATGGAGATAAGATGAAAAGAAAATACTATCTAAAATTTTCCGAAGACAGTCAGTTTCTCTCAGAGATACATTCATATAATCCTAATTCAATATTTAGGATTTTCTTCCAATGTTTTGCACATCGTGAACAGTGATTTTCTTCTGCCTGCTACATTTTCTCCTCTTTGCGTTTGTCTTCAGCGTTGTGACTTCTGTTAACAGCCGTTTACAGTTGGTTTATTTGCCAAGGTAACGAATTGGTTGTGTTATTAATAGTTTTCTAACCATTAGAAGTATGCAGTCAAAGACTTAATATATAGGAAGACTGTGCACTCCTAATACTTATGAATAGTAGAAACTGTGATGCCCAATTTGATGAATAAGCCCCGCCTTCTAAATGAAAGAGCCAATCGTTGATTAGTAAAGTCATCGCGTCACTGCAGCTGCCATTAGAAGCTCCGATTCGCAAACCCGCGCCCATGACTGTGCATGCGCATCAGCTGCTCTAGCCTGAAAAATAAGCCTTTTTGACAATATTGGAGCATAGGAAACAACAATTATGAGACAGTTGTTGTCAGATTTCATATATATATATATATATATATATATATATTAATCGTAAGTTTGGTGAACCGTTTTGGAGAGTTTTATGTTTCCTTATTCAAAGAGATAGGAGCTGCACTTGCATGCCCGAGAGGCGTTTCAAAGATGGCCGCCAAATAAAATGGCTTGCCTTAAAGGGACTTTGATGCAGTTAACAGTGATCTCCTCTCAATTTAAGATGCTGTCGTATGCCGTTTTTTAAAAAATAAATAAATCATACAGTGTGTGTAATTCAAACCGGTTTATAGTTTGAACCGGTATATCTCCCAGCACTTTGGCCATACTGGCGGCACTGAATATAAACAATGCCACTGTACCGAACGAAACTCGCATATTTTGCTGATTATTGCTGCTGAAAAAGGTCAGTTATTGTCATGTTTTGGGCTGTACTAATCGGTCGGACCGGGAAAAAGCATTTGGAGTACTATAGGCCGCCAAAAGTAATAACAAATCAAGGAGAATAGTGCAAAAAACTGTCTAAGTGACAAAAGGCGTTTGTGGTTGTTTAAACTGAACCAGGATTTTCAGGGCAAGAATCTTGACAACATTCGTGTTTGTTCTTATCATTTCCGGTCAGGTAGGTGAAATGTTGGGCTAATGTCTTAATTAATACTGCTCATATGTATTTTTACCACCTATTAACTTTAGTCTGTCAAAATAATACGCCCTTTCCTGCTTAGTAAGCCCTTCTCTATATGATTTAGCAGTTTCCACATGTTTTTTCCAATGGTTTAGACAGCATAAATTAGCAGAACAATGTTTCTCTTTGTAGTACATTAACCGTGCAATCCATCCTGTTGTTTATCCGAGTATCTATATGGCCATGCATCTGGGTAACTGACCAAACTGTGACGTAAACCCTCTATATTAGCGTTTTAATGTATTTCTATCTAATAAATGCAGCCTACACATCTTTCAAAAAAAATGTTGCCGCCTCCAAACCTTTAAACGGTAGCATACGTGTAACATTTCAGCCTTTACACAGTCAAAATCAAATGTACTGATAAAAAATATTAGTACAAATCAGAACAGTTGTGTTAAAGCATAAACAGTAAGTTTAACTGTTGTATATTTTTTTTCTTATGGACATCCTGTCCTGATCTGTCCTTTCGTTTTTACCCACAGTTCAACCAAACACTCCAGAGAACGTGACAGCGGTTGTGGTTAATGGCGACCAGGGTCCGTACGTGAGAGTGTCCTGGGAGAAACCCCGAACCGCAGACACCCGCTCAGGATGGATCACGCTACTGTACCAGCTACGAGTTAAACAAGAAGAAGATACAGAATGGGAGGTGGGTTTGAACAACGAATCATCTTTTTGTCTTTAGAAAATGTTTAATTATCAGTTACATTTGTAAAAGTTTAACTAGAATTAAGTATAGATAAAATTGAGATGGGCAGGCCATCTTCACAGCAAACATTACATGCTTGTTTTTCTTGGTGTTACGGACTGGTATTGCCAACCAACTTGTTGAATGTGAGCCAACAAGTTAGAAAATAGTTAACAGTGTCTGTTGTTTGTTTGTGACTTTATCCGAGATCTTAAATGAATGGAATGCTAAGGGCAAGTGAGCCAACATTATTAAATCAGCTGTTGCACAAAGCAGTTTAATCATTGACTGTCCCAGTCTGGGTTTATGTCTTCATTAGTCCGCAGAAACCTGAGGGAGGCTAGATATACAGAACAACAGTGACTAGATCAAACCAGATTTTTTCCAAAGGCTGTGCTTCAGTAACACATTATTGGCATGACCAATAATGATTGCCTAGTGACAAAGTAACCTGAGCACGGTAGTATCGGCTTTATGAACGGAGACAACGTATGTAACTGATGATTATTGCTGATGATGTAATTGTCATGAATTTAAGTGCTAACTGGATAAATATTTAACTAAAATCTACTTTGATTTGCATTCCCACAACTTTAAGTATAAGCTGACATTTTGTAAAGCAGCAAATACCTGTATAGTATGTGATATATGTATTTTTATTTAATATTATATGATTTTTAATACATTTTATTATATAAATATTGATTTAGTTAATTGCAGTGGTACAGTCGCTTATGCTTTCTTTATATCTGTGTAGGAGTATGATGCTGGCATCTATTTTGATCTGAATTTAAACAACCTGATGTATAAGCAGACATATTAGGAAACTGTGCAATATGCAAGTGTTTAAGATTTGCATTTTTTAAATTTAATATCTTATGTATTTTAAATAATTATATTCAAAATATTAATACAATTACAATTATTAATATATATATATATTTATAATGTATTTTTATTATTTATTTAAAATTTTTATATATTTTTTTATTATATCTGTAAAATATAGTTAGAAATAGTTAGGAATCTCATATAAAAGAGTTATATAAATTACATAAATATATAATTTTTTTTTATATATTCATATTGATTAATGAGTTTAATAAAAAAGTGTTGTAGTGGTAGCTTAAGTTTTTTGTTTTTTTTTAATCTTTTCATTAATTTTTTTCTGTAGGAATATGATGCTGGTATGCAGAAGTACTACATTGTGTTCAGTCTTCATTCCGATAAAACATATATGGTGCAAGTGCGCTGTAGACCCGATCATGGTTTCTGGAGCGAGTGGACCCAAACCACCTACGTCAAAATGCCTAATTGTGAGTCTTCTTTTTTCTTCGTTATTTAAGTAAACTTGCTTATTATAAATATTTTGGGGAGAATTTGTTTCTGTAATTTTTTCATAATATTTTTAATAAAATGTAAAAATGCTGTAGATTAAAAAAAAAATTCTAATATATAATATTTGTATTTATAGTTATATAAATGTATTTATATTTATATACATGTGTTGTATTTAACATACACTACAAGGCAAAAGCTTTTGGACAGTAAAATTTTTAATGTTTTTGAAACATTGTTATTATCAATATTTAAAACAAAAGAACATTTTTTACAGGATACTTCATCAAATCAGCATTTATCTCAAATTAAAAGCTTTGGTAACATTATACGCTACCATTCAAAAGCTTGGAGTCAGTTATTTTAAATAGTAAAAATATTTTAAAATTTTACTGTTTTTGCTGTACTTTGGGTCAAATAAATGCAGGCTTGGTGAGCAGAAGAGACTTTAAAAAACATTAAAAAATTTTAGTAAGTAAAAATAATTTATTATAATAAATTAACAATTTAATTGTTATTAAATTATATTATCAGCATAACAGTTTTTGGTTATAATTATTTTCAGACTTTTGAAACATTTCTAGTCCAGTAGGTTAAGGCATGCGTAAAGCCTATTAGATTATCATCCAGCATAGCCAGAAAGCCATTTTAGGACCACAGTCTGTGTCTCCATGGTCTCCTGCTGAGCCTGAGAACAAATCTGCTCTACGCATATGTATCTAGCAGCGCAGACAATACTAGAGGGAATACCAACAGGCCTTCAGTTTCTCCAGGGAGTTGTGAACTCATCTTCACCTGGCTAGCACAACCTCAGCAGGACGCGTTTTTGAGCCACAGCTCCGGCTGGGCCTCAGTTGCCCCGGAGCTTCCATGGAAAGTCAGGCCCGGTGGGAGTCGCACCTGACGGCGTCGAGCATGAAATAGAGCAAAATGAGTCAGAGATCATCCTGTTTCCAGCTCACAGTGTTCTCAAAAACCACACTGTTCCTGTTTTTTTTTTTTTTTTTCATAGTTTTTAAATGCAATGACCCAATTTTACCCACTGTTTATCTTGTTATTCTATCCAAGGACTGTTGGTGACAACACAGTTTGATTTGTCATAAATGGAAAAACAAATTGCAGTAGAGATTTACTCTATTCATCACAATTTCCTGATTTTGTTTGTATAGATATACCCAGAGAGCGTTCGTTGTGGATCATGATCACAATATTCTCTGTCTTCATCGTCCTCATCCTCACCTGGACACTAAATGTGAAACGAAACAGGTGCGTTTGAGCCTGAAGCATTTCTGTGTTTCATATTTATTCATTTTTTACATTTGCATTTTGTTTTCTTATATATTTTAAGATTATTTTGCTTGTTTTATTCTATATTATTTTTTACCACCATTGTCAAATCTACAATTCATGCCTTTTATGTGATTGAAATCCCATTTGCTCAGACCAGTTATATACATAATTTGCCTCATTGTTCTTGCTGACAAATACTCATACTCATTATGTAGGATTAAATTGCCATTAGAGGATTGATCCAGATCTTGCACTTCCTCACTTCACTCTCAAATGTAGTTTTTAGGGCAGTTTTTCTCAGCGCAGATTTAAATAGACAAAGATAGACTAATTACATTGTCAGATAATGTGAGGCGTTTTTAACAGTACAAGGACGAACGGGATCCAAAATTAATCTCTTAATCCTGTCGGGACACGTGGAACCTTTTGTTCCGCATTCTAGATAAGTCCCTATTCTGTATCCATAGTGCTTACATTATAATTAAGCAGGAAAACATTTAATGATAGATATTGATCTTAATTTTTAGGTCAGTGCACAGTTAAGACAAAACTCACCTTAAATAAATATAAAAATTGGTCTAAATTCAAATTCAGTGCATTTTATCTATATAAAGCATTTATTTAACCATTGAAAAAGAGTTCAATATCAACTTTTTGATTCTTATTCTGGTTTTTATATTTGTATTCAGTGTGAAGCTTTGTTTGCTGCCTCCTGTTCCTGGACCAAAAATCAAAGGATTTGACAAACAGCTGCTCAAGGTAATAGAAATATCAGTTGTGCATCTCAGAAAAGTATGGAAGCCACTGAATAAAAAATAAAAAAAGGTTGTTGCAACTTTTCCTCTCACAATTCTGACTTTTTTTTACAATTGCAAGTTATTAAGTAAAAATTGGGAGATATAAATTCAAAATTACAAAATTATAAACTCACAATTCTGACTTTTTTGTCAGTACTGCGTGATGTAAATTTGGAAATTGCGAGAAATAAAGCCAGAATTGCGATTAAAAACTTTTTTTCTTACAAATGCAAGTTAATGTCTTGCAATTCTGACTTTTTTCTCTGAATTGTGCGATGGAAAAAGTCACAATTTTGAGATAAAAACTTGTTAATCTGAGAAATTAAGTCAAAATTACAAGATATAAACTCACAATTCTACTTTTTTTCTCAGAATTGCTTGATATAAACTCACAAATTGTGAGAAATGAAGCCAGATTTGTGGGATAAAATTTTTTTTTTCCTGCAAATGCAAGTTTGTATCTCAGAATTCTGACTTTTCTCTATGAATTGTGAGATACAAACTCTCAATTGTGAGTTTTTGAAGGGGGAAAAAGACTGATATGTTCTCAGAATTGCAAAATGATAAAAACTGATTAAAAAAATAAAAAAAACTGCGAGATAAAATGCAAGCTTTATATCTCGCAATTCTGACTTTTTTTCTCAGAATTGATAAAAGATAAAAGATATAAACTTGAAACTGCAAGAAATAAAGTCAGAATTCATTATTTGTGAGGCATGTCCTCAGGATATTAAGATTTTAATATTTTCCTTCATGCCACATTTTTAATTGCATGTTTGAGGCAATCATCTCACTTGCTTTTTTGCAGAGCGGAAAGTCAGAGGAAGTTTTCAATTCTTTGGTGATCCAAGGTTTCCCTCCAACCACAGATTACGTCGACTTAATGGTAGAGTACCTTGAGGTGTATGACAATGAGGAGCAAGAATTGGTCTTGGATGGTAAAGATCTATCAGAGGACTGCATGAAGTCCAAAAGCCCGTCGGACAGCGATTCAGGCCGGGGAAGCTGCGATAGTCGCACTCTGCTTTTAGAGAAGTGCATGGAGGGACGGGAAGGAAGCACAAGTGATCAACATCAATACAGCCAGCATGGAGAAACCAGCTGGGCTTCTACTGAAAGCAGTGAAAGCCAGGGTCCCGAACCTGGTTCTCCAGACTCCACCGATGGACGTGTAAAGACCTGGCCTGTCGTATTTTCGTCTCCTCAACCGCAACCTCACCACCATTACCAGAACGGAGTGGTGAAACCGGCCTACCACAGCGTCCCAGAGATCCTCAGCCATTTGTCGCCACTTGCAACACCAAGCAACTACCACCAGCTATCACCACAACAGGAGGGCCGCTTCAGTAAACCAGCCTGCCGACATTCTCAAAGCTACAACCAGTTTAACCTGGACAGCGTCCACACTCCTGTTCCCGGCGTGTCTCAGTCACATTCTTTGGAATACGTAGAAGTGCAAACGGTCGACCTGCAGAATATGCTACTGCTTAGGCCGCTTTCAGACCCAAACCGCGAACCCGAAGGGTCTGATTACGCCGGGGAGGACTACAGCAAAGTCAAAAACGTGACGTCAAACAATATTCTGCTTCTGCAGAGGGAAACGTCCCATCAGTGCGTGGACAATTACAGACAGGACTTGGACAGCCAGGCTGATCAATGCACAACCCAACAACCACCTCATCCCTGCAAACCTGCCGTCCACCAATCGAACAGTGGGATGCCACTGGAAGGCATGAGAGTGATGGGAAATGGTTATGTAGATTCAACAGTCTTAATGCCAACCTACTAGCACGTAGTGGTCCAATGCATGAGTGCAATCTGCCTCAAATGCAGCAAAAACTATAAGCTGACCACAAAACCACTAAACTGTCAACAGCTCTTGCCAAGTCCTAAAAGAAGCGCTTTTCTCCCTCACACACCGGTTTAATGAGGAGAATTTATATATTTATAAGAATATTTACTTTTAGAATATATTAGCAAGAGGGTCTTGTTTCAGAGCTGAGGTCTAAACAGGGTGTGTGTGCTGTAAACTTTTACATTGCTTACTTTTATGTAAAAACAGGTTTTTTATTGGCTTTGAAGGTTTCATGAAGAATCTTTAACATCCATGGAATCTTTCAATTGCACAAAAGGTTCTTTATAGTGAAAAATGTTCTTCACAACAAGAAAAAAAGTTCTTTTTAGAACTATGAACTGAAATTTTTTGGGGGGAACCTAAAAAATGGTTCTTCCTTGGCGTTTATGTGAAAAACCCTCTTTTTTTAACCTTTTTTTTAAAGAGTGTGAGAAATCATTGATTTTGTTTCTTTGACAGATTGTGTATTTTGATGAGGTGACACTTATAAACACCCCAAAAAAAAAAAAATTACTAAAATGGATCCCATTCACTTTATTGCACATTTCTGCAAAATTCACTTAAATTCTGCTTAGTTTTGATACTATATTAATCCATA
This sequence comes from Labeo rohita, assembly GCF_022985175.1. Classification (NCBI taxonomy): domain Eukaryota; kingdom Metazoa; phylum Chordata; class Actinopteri; order Cypriniformes; family Cyprinidae; genus Labeo; species Labeo rohita. The sequence continues at coordinate 23,995,706 of NC_066889.1, read as the reverse complement.
GCCGAATAGCCATTCAGGCATTGGGATTTCATGGGACATGTCAGTTAAAGCCTACTTTTCACAATCCAGCAATAGCCAATGGAATTCTTCTGTATTTTATGCTGTTTTACTCAAAAATACACTACCAGTCAAAAGTTTTTGAACAGTAAGATTTTTAATGTTTTTAAAGAAGTCTCTTCTGCTCACCAAGCCTGCATTTATTTGATCCAAAATACAACAAAAGCAGTAATATTGTGAAATATTTTTACTGTTTAAAATAACTGCTTTTTATTTGAATATATTTTAAAATGTAATTAATTCCTGTGATCAAATCTACATTTTCAGCATCATTACTCCCGTCTTCAAGGTCACATGATCCTTCAGAATTCATTCTAATATTCTGATTTGCTGTCCAAGAAACATTTATTATTATTATCAATATTTAAAACAGTTGAGTACATTTTTTAGGAATTTCCGATGAATAGAAGGATCCAAAGATCAACATTTATCTGAAATAAAAAGCTTTTGTAACGTTATACACAATGCCATTCAAAAGGTTGGATGCTTTAAATTAATCAAAAGTAATGATAGACATTTATAATGTTACAAAAGATTTCTATCTCAGATAAATGCTGTTCTTCTGTTTTTTCTATTCATCAAAAAAAAACAAAAAAAAAAAAAAAAAAAAAATTCTACTCAGCTGTTTTCAACAGAATAATAATAATTAAAAGTTTTTGAGCAGCAAATCAGAATATTAGAATGATTTCTGAAGGATCATGTGACTAGAGTAATGATGCTAAAAAAATCTATTCAAATAGAAAACAGGTATTTTAAAAGTAAAAATATTGCAAAATTTTACATTTTTCCTGTATTTTGGATCAAATAAATGCAGGCTTGGTGAGCAGAAGAGACTTCTTTAAAAACATGAAAAATCTTACTGTTCAAAAACTTTTGACTGGTAGTGTCTATTGTGGAAGTAAAATGATTTGTAAACGCCATTTCATGTTAACTTTTAACAATTTGTCTTATTTAGATATTAATGAGATTTGAAAACTTAGCACTTAGCATAGTTGCCCTCAGCAAACGACTATGCATTGTTATTGTATGTATGTTCATCATGGCACTGTTACGTGTTCAAAGCCACTACTTTATGCCACCGTCCACTCCTAAACTACATGATGGGGTCTGATGCTATAATGTACGTGGACTATTTTTTATAAACTGATCTTGAGTATTATCATTATCATGAGCATTCACCCAGTTCACAACTTAAAGCATTTCACTACACATTCCATTAATTTTAAATATAATAGCAGTTATTTAAAACTCACACAGCATATTATATAAACACAAGAGCACTGTTTGCAGTCAGAGTTGGTTTAGTCCTACTGTAATCCTACTGCAAACATAGTATAATCTCAGCCATAAGATTTAAATGTCTTTGCTTATTAATGGTACACTAATGAAAAAGTAAATTGTTTAAAAGGGATTTGAACTGATTGTAGACTCTTGTAATTGTGAAGACTTTGCCTTTGATATTTACAACTCTCAGGTGGAGGAAAGCTTGCATAAACACTCCTGCCGAATGTATGTATTATAGAAGTTATAGGCACTGATTTTAAACATATTGTAAGCACGACCGAAAAATCATACAGTGCCAGCAGTCAAATATTTTTCCAAATATGTTACAGCGAACTGTTCATTGTAAGAATTTGTGTGTTTCTTTGAATGTTAACCTTGTGAGAATCTATTTTTCCAAGACTGTATATCTTTAGATCATAGGTAGCCATTAATTCAGCACTGTAAATTTTTATGTTTGATATAAAAAAAGAAATTCTAAAAATATTTTTCAAATTAGAGAGATCGGCATATATGCATTTAATCCAGCCAAACAATTATTATCTTGTGCATGTATAAATCACTGACCATTAAACCAGTTACATGGAGACAAGGAAGATTTTAGCCCTTGCCAGTGCAAGAGTCAACCTCCACATGTTGCCTTATTTTATGCATAAATCTCTGAAAGCAGAGTGAGGTGTATTTTTTGGAAAGGATCATTTATTAAATATATATTTATGTGTAAAGTTGCATTATGCATCCATGTAAATATACAATAAATATTCGGTTGTTATATATAATATAGAAACACATTTATATGTAACCTACGGATAATATATATATATTGTACTGACACATAGTTTTGTCAGGTTTGTCTAAGCCATACATAAATCATCCCATCTAACTGATTTGTGAGTAGCGTAAGATTTTTTCATATCTTGGTTTTTGAACAGTCACACATTCTGAGTTTCAAGCCTAATAAATCTGCATGGAAAAGCATGTTTATTTTAATAGATTTCTAACTCAGGCAATGGCAAATCTACAAAATGCGTATTTTTATCAGTATCTAATTTAATGTGAAGCCTCAGGGCAAGAGTTTGAAATAATATTTCAGTCTATTTAATCTGAGAGCAAGATATTTTACAAAGAAAATGCGTATGCCGAAATCTCCTGGAGTGATGATTATATTCTCATGTAGAGATGAAAACTTTCCAACACCATTTGACTAAAAAATGTGTTCAAATCACAAAAATGTGTTTGTTATACACTAAGAATACTATTATTACTGTATATACAGTACATAAAAAATGTTGCTGTTTTATTTAGTCTTTTTTCTGTACTGTCAAGTCACTGGAGGTTCTGAAATTAAATTTGTGATATTAACCTATGTAAGAAATACATCTTGTGTGTTCTACTGTGTTCTGCTCTCCATAAACATTATTTGTGAAATCACATAGCAAAACCATTAAAAGATGCTCAGATTGTTTCAGATATGTTGTTGAGTCGTTAATGGGTTTTCTTGACTATTGTAGATCATCATAGTTTATTATATATATATATATATATATATATATATATATATATATATATATATATATATATATATATACACACACACACAGCCATTCAAAAGTTTGGGATCAGTACGATTTTTCCATTTATTTGATCAAAATACAGGAAAAATATTATAAAATATTATTGCAATTTAAATTATTTTCTATATTAATATACTTTAAAATGTAATTTATTTCTGTGATGCAAAGCTAAATTTTAATCAGCCATTACTCTTCAGTGTCACACAATCCTAATATGCTAGGATTCTAATATGCTGATTTATTACTTTTATTATCAATGTTGGAAACAGTTGTGCTGCTTAATATTTTATTTATGTTCAGGTTGTGAAATATTATTGCAATTTAAAATTGTGGTTTCTATTTTAATATACTTTAAAATATAATTTATTTCTGTGGTGCAAAGCTGAATTTTCAGCATAACTACTCCAGTCTTCAGTGTCACATGATCCTTCAGAAATCATTCTAATATGCTGGTTTACTATATCAGTGTTGGAAACAGTGCTGCTTAATTTTCTTGGAACCTGTGATATTTTTCAGAATTCTTTGATGAATAAAAAGTTATAAAGATCAGCATTTATTCCATATAGAAATCTTTCCTAACAATATAAGTCTTTACTATCACTTTTTTTCACTTTAACACATCTTTGCTGAATACTCACACTTTGAACCTTAGTGTATACTGTTACAAAAGATTTTAAATAAATGCTGTTCTTTTTAAAGTTTTATTCATCAAAGAATCCTGAAAAAATTATCACGTTCCCAAAAAATAAATAAATAAATAAACAAATAAATTCGTTTCCAACACTGATAATAAATCAGCATATTAGAATGATTTCTGAAAGATCATGTGACTTTAAAGACTTTAAAGATGCCGAAAATTTAGCTTTGCATCACAGGAATAAATTCTATTTTAAAGTATATTAAAATAGAAAACCACAATTTTAAATTGCAATAATATTTCACAATATTTCTGATTTTTTCCCCTGTATTTTAATCAAATATACGCAGCCGTAATTAGCAGAAACGGTTTATATTATATTCTGAATATTTACAATTATTAATTTATTATTTGTATTTATTACGGACACAATCTGATGAACTTAAACTATATTCCATAAACTTTTAAGATAATATTCAAACGATCAGCTTTGCTCTCTGTGAAAAACATTACTCCTTAGTAAAAGGCCTTGAGACTTTACCCTCACATACCATTGGCTGAACTCGCCCCTCCCCAAGCACTTTTGGGGTAGAATTCACCGCTTCAACACTTTAATTTGGGGATTTCCTGCAGAAGAATTTATCTTAAAAACATCAGTAATGCATAAAGTTTGTTCACGGCTGCACGGTCCGTCTCTCTTCGGGAAAACGGACCGGTGGAATTCAGTTGATGCGTATGTGAAATTCCACAACGGTGGCGGTAAGAATACAGTATTTGTCTCTCATTTAAAGTGACCGCAACATTTATGGAAAGTTTTGATAGTTCTATAAATTGTGTTTGCGAAATGCGACTCGAACAAATCTATAGTCTGCATTCCTGGGCATCGAATAACGGTCCTGTCATCATAACAAAAAAGTGCAAACGTATGTTTACAATGGCGATACTGTGATATTTGATGACGAATGACTGCCCTGTTAATATAATAACAACTCTATCTGTCTATCTATCTAACTAACTATTAGATATTTAAAAATAAAGGTATTATACAAAGTAATACTTACAATACTACTATGATAGATAAATAGATACTGATATAATATGCATCCTATATCACCACTGCAAATCTTCTGTGCCAATGCATGCAAGGTTACCACAAGATTAACGTTAGCAGGTCTCAGAACAGGGCTTTCCTGCAGTTTAAAAGATAAAAATATCTCTTTGCATATGAGCTGGAAGGAAATATCGTGACCCGTAACTCTCTCAATGGCTTATTGAGCACTAAATGTACCTTTGCACAGGTGTGCTCTGCCAAAAATCAGCTGTGAAACACCCACCACCTGTCCTGCCCCAGATCCCCCCATGTGACTTTAAACCTGAGCCGTATCAGGTAAGCGGTTTATATCTGAGTGCATTCGTAATAATAATAATCAGATAGAAATCAAATCATTTTTTAAGCATGAATGCATTTCTCCTTCAGGGCATGTCTAAAGACCGTTTACTAGACATAAGGAAACACAACTGCAACCCCATGACTTTTAAGGTAACCTATTACAAGAAGCCAGTCTTCATAAACCAGGGTTACATGCAGTGGCTGTGGGACGTGGATGGAAGACGCTATCTGGATTTGTTTGCGGGGGTCGTCACTGTCAGCGTAGGACATTGCAACCCGTAAGGTTCAATCTGTTGCCATGCAACATTTTTGCTTATTTCATAACTGTGCATTACAGAAATAAATGACTAAGCTGTAATTAGATTCATGTTTATGGACTTCCAGCATCTTATTGCCCTGAGCTCTTACATGGGCTGCTGTTTACAAATTGGAATTATTCCTAATCAGAAGTTTCACTTTGGATGCAGGAAAGTGACAGAGGCGGCTGAGAAACAGCTAAGGCGTCTATGGCACACGACAGCCATCTACGTGTACCCGCAAATGCAGGAGTATGCAGAGAAACTAGCCTCCCTTTTCCCAGACCCGCTAAAGGTACTGCTGAAGGAAAACGTTTTACCAACCGCAAACCAAAATGTGCATACATACAATTTGAATACAGTGCATGTAGCCTTTTGTGGTGTAGCATGAAATTCACAATGGTCTTCTTTTCCAGGTTGTCTATTTTACCAACAGTGGCTCGGAGGCTAATGACCTCGCAGTACTTATGGCCCGGCTTCACACGGGAAACTTTGATGTCATCACACTGAGGTGATTGACCTTATTTGTCCATTTTTGAACGAATGGAAGATGGCAAGTTCTTGCTGACAGATCAAGCATCCCTGTACATCCATAGATAATCAATGCATCATCTGTGTTTGTGTGCTAAGGGGTTCTTATCATGGCGGCAGTCCACAAGCGACGGGCCTGACATCCAACGCAGATTATAAATATCCCATCCCGTCTTCTATGGGCTGCCATAATGTATGTCTCACACCCACACATCTCTTCTCATGTCAGCTACCTGCTTTATAATGTAATGTTCCTCCGGGTCAAGTCTACAAATTGCATTAAAAGAAGAAACATAAGTTATGTTGGTGGTGTTTAATGCAAAAGTAATACTGTTAGAGCTTATGACGTTTGAGTAACAACCCTAAACATTATGGCCCAGTTTTACTAACAGCTTGCAGCAGCGCAAACCATGCAACCATCCTGTTATTGTTGCTAGGAGGAGGCACCACAGAGAACAGCGAGCATGTGGTAGAAGGGAGAGGACTTTTTCCACATGTATTCATTAATTTGGAATGCCAGAAGAACACATTTTCCGTAAATGAGATGTTGCGTCTGTGTTCTTTAATTTACGCATTGTTAGTAAATCACCTGCAGAAATTTCCCCTCCCATCTGCGCTGTTTTTTGGAATTGTGCACTAATTTGCCCTGTTTAGTAAAACTGGCCCTAAATGTAAGACAATATTTAACCCACAAAAATTATTATATTTTATTTCAGCGTTTTGTTTAATGATTTGAGTACCTTTGCAAAAAAAAAGTGGATTGTGAAGCAATCTTGTGTAAGATAAGTCTTTAATATATCTTAAATTAAAGGGATAGTTCACCTAAAAATAAAAATTCTGTCATTAATTACTTACCCTCATGTCGTTCCAAACCTGTAAAACCTTCATTCATCTTTGGAACACAAATTAAGATTTTTTTTATGAAATCCGAGAGTTTTTTGACCCTGCATAGACAGCAATGCAACTGACACATTCAAGGCTCAGAAAGGTAGGACATCGGAAACTGAAAATTGTTGAATAAAGTCGTTATTTTTGTTTTCTTTGCACCCAAAATTTTCTCGTAGCTTCTTAAAATTACAGTTGAATGGCTGATGTCAGATGGACTATTTTAACAATGTCCTTACTACCTTTCTTGGCATTGAACGTGTCAGTTGCATTTTATTTTTCATTAAAAAAAAAATCTTACAGGAGAAGTTCACTTCCAGAACAAAAATGTACAGATAATTTACTCACCCCCTTGTCATCCAAGATGTTCATGTCTTTTTTTCTTCAGTCGTAAAGAAATTTGTATTTTTTGAGGAAAACATTTCAGCATTTCTCTCCATATGGTGGACTTCTATGGTGTCCGTGAGTTCTTCCAAATTGCAGTTTAAATGCAGCTTCAAAGGGCTCTAAATGATCCCAGCTGAAGAAGAACAATCTTATCTAGCGAAACGATCGGTCATTTCCTAAAAAATATGACAGTTAATATACTTTTTAACCTCAAATCCTCATCTTGTCTAGCTCTGCGTGTAGTCTGTGTATTCCGGATTAAGACAGTTAGGGTAGGTCTCATTTTCTTCTCCACCTTCAAAATCATCCTACATCGCTGTTTCTTGTAAAGGGCGTTTGATCACGTTCACTTTGTAAACACTGGGTCGGTACTTCTGCAGCGATGCAGGATGATTTTAAAGTTGGAGGAGAAAATGAGATGGGAGTTTTTCTACCTACTCCAACTGAGTAGCTAGACAAGATGAGCATTTGAGGTTAAAAAGTATATAAATTGTCAGTTTTTGTTTAGATTGTTTAGAGCCCTTTGAAGCTGCATTTAAACTGCATTTTGGATGTTCAAACTCGTGGGCACCATTGAAGTCCATTATATGGAGAAAAATCCTGAAATGTTTTCCTCAAAAAAAATAACTTCTTTACGAATGAAGAAAGACAGACATGAACATCTTGGATGACAAGGGGGTGAGTACATTATCTGTACATTTTGTTCTGTACATTGAACTTCTTTAATTTGAGTCTTACAGGTTTGGAAAGACATGAGGGTGAAAAAATTAATGACAGAATTTTCATTTTTGTGTGAACTATCCCTTTAATACATTTTTTAAAACTTTTGTTCCTGTGTGGGTTGTGTTCATTGTAGACCATGTGTCCGGATGTGTTCAGAGGCCTCTGGGGAGGAAGCCACTGTAGAGACTCCCCAGTTCAAACCATCCGAGAGTGCAGCTGCTCCCCAGGTACAAACACACACACTTACACACAAAGCTTTATGAGGGCATACCATAGACGTCTGTCGTTTTTATATAAAGGTAATGCTCGATTAGAAATTCTACAGCCTAACCTTAACCCAAACTTTTTGAAATTTTAGGGGTTAAAAAAATATTAAATAAATGAAACCGTTTTTTGTTTTTAATAAAAAGTTTTTAAAATTAGAAATTTAAAAATGAATGAAAAAGTGTAGATTACATGCAGATGTTTGCGCTTTCCTTTTGTGCATGTTACTGTAAAGCTGTTTGAATTACCAGTGTATATGAACAATGGCATAGGCCTATAAAATTGCCTTGACTCGGGAAAAAAGTAGTTTGTTCTTCTTTTCACATGGAATCAATGATCCCTTGTTAAATAGCTCAAACAATGTGTTTAAAGTACATGGTCTCATCAGGTCAAACATTGACAGCAGCTACTATATTAAAAACAACCACACAACACATGATCAGAGCTTGTTAACTCTTTACTGTAATAGAGGGTTTGCACTTACGTCACAGTTTGTCATATTGGCGATACTCGGATGTAAACAACAGCATGGATTGAATGGTTCATGTACTACTGAATCCTTATTCTGCTAAATGAATCTGTCTAAACAACATAAAAAAAAATGTATGGAAGCTGCTAAATCATATAGAGAAGGACTTAGGAAGTAGAAAAGGGAGCAATATTTTGAAAAACTAAAGTTAATCTATAGTATAGATACGTAGGAGGAGTATTAATTAAGATATTAGCCTTATATTTCACCTACCTGACCAGAAACAAACACGAATGTTGTCAAGATTCATGCTCTGGAAATCCTGGTTCAGTTTGGTCAACCACAATGCCTTTTGTTCCTCAGACAGTTTTTTGCACTCTTCTCCTTGATTTGTTAAAACTTTTAGAAGTACTGTTTTTCCCGGTATGACTGATTACTACAGCCAAAACATGACAATAATTGACCATTTTCAGCAGCAGCAATCAGCAAAATATGTGAGTTTCGTTCGGTTCAATGGCATTGTTTACGTTCTGTGCCATCAATATGGCCGATTTGTGCCAACATGTGGAAAACCACTCTCAGCAGGCACAAGCACAAGCAACAAGCACCGCTCTACACTAATCTACTTGTTAGCACAAATGTCACATATCATATTCGTTTCTATCTGTTTTCAGGTCACTGTCAAGCCAATGATATGTACATTAAGGAGCTCAAAGAGATGTTCGCCACAACCGTTCCCAATCGTATTGCTGCTTTCTTTGCGGAACCCATCCAGGTTTGATTTACATTGAAACTTTGATTGTATATGAATGCATCGTTCAACATATACACTTACAAATATAGGTTCTTTATTGGCATCTATGGTTCTATAAAGAAACTTTAACATCCATGGAACATTTCTACAGAAGTTTTTTTGGAGAACTTAAAATGGCTCTTTTACAGCATCACTGTGAAAACCCCTTTTGGAACCTATATTTCTAGGAGTGTAACCAGAGCATTTCAGTTGTCATAGAAACAAATGCTGACAAACAAAATCACAGCCATTAACCAGCACTTTGCTAGTAGACGTCATAAGTTAGTTAAATGACATCTGGTAAAATAACTTGCATTTTCACAGCAGAATGTCAGCATTTTGCTCTATATTGTATTTTCTGACACAGTCAGTGTAATGTTTGCAATTATATAAAATAATTCCGAGCAGTAATTGCTTTCATTTTCATTCAAGTACATAATTAAACAGACCAGCAGCGTCCATAGTTGTTAGGTTTATCTGTACTGTATGTTCTGTCTGCATTTCTATATTGTATGACTCCCAGCACTGACTAAAAATTACTCTTAACAAACTCATTGCCCTCAAATATTAACATGTGGCTGGCAAGTTATACTATGATTATCATTTTTATCTTTCTATAGGGGGTCGGTGGGGCGGTTCAGTTCCCGAAAAACTACCTGAAAGACACCTACCGGCTTGTTCGGGAGAAAGGAGGAATCTGTATAGCGGATGAGGTCTGAAGAATTTCCTTGTAAATCTCATTCTGTACATCTTTGAAGCCAAAAACATAGAGATGGTGCTAGTTGAGGTAGCTGTGCATTTTCACCCCACTTCCCAAAATCAAAACCAAACAGATGTATCACTTTAGTGAAGTGAACAGAAACACCTGTGCTTAACCCCGCCCCCAATTGCAGGTAAATGAACCAGCAGGAAATCATTCAGGTGACCCCAGACTGTTAGGGGCCTTTACATGACACCATTTTTTAACTAAAAATGCAAAGCTCTTTGTGTTTTGGACATTTATTTACACGAAAACTACATTTTGGGAGCCTGGAAAGACAAACTTTTGACAATAAGTTTTTAAAAGCAAGTTAAAAACTAAAAAAATTTAATTGAATCAGTTTTTTGGTTTATTTTAAGGCTTTGTAATATGCAAACGCTTGGTTGATTACTAAATAAAGTTATTATTTATTGCAAATTTGTTGGTATTTTTTGTTCTTTTAGGTCCAGACTGGCTTTGGTCGCACAGGGAGCCACTTTTGGGGTTTCCAAGGACATAATGTCCTTCCAGACATGGTTACCATGGCAAAGGGCATAGCGAACGGCTTCCCGATGGGGGCTGTAGTGACCACAGCAGGTGAGGCTAGTGTGAAATTCAGGCAAATTCAGATGAACTTATTGTGTGTCTTGCTTATTCACGCTGTCTGTGGCTTTGTAATATTTATTCAATTTATGCAAGTGTGCGTTCAGGGATTAATTTAACTGCATTTAAACCTGGAGGTATTTTAAATGAGGTGCACACACTGAGTGTTATTCTTCAAAGTTTATTGAGGGTCCGTGCAGGAAGACAACGGTCAACCAGGAAGCAGAATTAGTCAGCACTATGGCCCAGTGGTGAGCTTGAATCCGAGTTCAGTGCTGCACTCAATTAAAATATTCTTAGAACAAAATTAAACACAAATTCTAAGTTAAATCTGTTTCACGTTGATTTTAATAGGCTTACTGTTGTGTTCACCCTATTGCCTTGTGACTTTGAAAAGCTCTGCTTCAGTACCAGTGTTTCATATTGAAAAGCCATTCAATGCAGCTGGATACACAAGTGGCACAAAAGTTCGACACAGTAGTTACACAACAGTTGTTAAACAACATTTGAGTTTTTGTCCTAATACACTAATCTCTGTCTTCATTAATTGAAACAAAGCTTAGAAATATTAGAAATATTACCTTGGCTCATAACTGTGACGTTACTAAACCTAAAACTGAAATCAAAATAAATTATTTTAAATAATTTACTTTGTTAAAAATAGCACATTAATTACTAAATTACTAAGACCTAAAATAAAAATAAAAATAAATAATATTAAAATTTAATGATAAAAGCTCATTTGAAATAATAATAAATACAATAACAGTATATAAATAATACTAAAATAATCTTGGGACAGTGGTTAAATAAATTAATCCAACTTTTCAGCATTAAAGGAGAAGTTCACTTCCAGAACAAAAAAATTACAGATAATTTACTCGCCCCCTTGTCATCCAAGATGTTCATGTCTTTATTTCTTCAGTCATAAAGATATTATGTTTTCTGAGGAAAACATTTCAGGATTTCTCTCCATATAGTGGACTTCTATGGTGCCCGCAAGTTTGAACTTCCAAATGCAGCTTCAAAGGGCTTTAAACAATCCCAGCTGAGATAGAAGGGTCTTATCAAGCGAAACGATCAGTTATTTTCTAAATGATCTTTCCTAATTATTCACAAATTTTTGTTCTGGAAGTGAACTTCTCCTTCATTTTACATTTATGCCATTTTATTGTTTTATCCTTGTCTCAGGCTAGACTTCCAGTCCAAAATAATATAAACCCTAGTAAAAATACATTTATTTCATTCTAAGTGTACTACAAATACATTTACATATTATGCACTTAATAAAAAATACCCTGCAATTGTACTTTTAGTATACTAAACTGATATATTTAAAGTCTGCTAGATTGGAACAACTAATTTTGTACTTAATTCACTTTAATTGTGCAGAAGTAGTGCTGAAGTCAAACTAAAGATATACTGAAGTATATTTGATTGTGCTAAAGTGGAACTATAGATCAATTCGGAGTAGACATTGTGCCACTTGCAGCTGCGTGCACATAGTGGTTGCAGAAAAACACTGGTAACAAGTGGAGGTAAATGGGTAAAATCCATGGAATAAGAGAAAAAAATATTTTTGTGCCTTTTGAAGTCAAATTCAGAATGCAAATCATTTTTATAGAATACTGTTGTCATACTGTGGATAAAAACTGTTATGATTACTCTACTTTTGATTTGTTTTAACAATAGCTCTACATAATATTCACATATGCTGTTCATAGGGGACATGTTGTATTATCTCTACAGTCACAGCATGAAATATTATTTCAATCTATTACTATTAACATTTTTACGTAACATTTATTTATTTTATCACACAATTCAAAATGTTTTTTTATGCAAATGCAAGTTAATATCTCCTAATTCAGACTTTATAACTCGATTTAACTCAAAAATAGTGAGATTTCCAGTCAGTTCTGAGGAGGAAAAAAAATCGGATCTGTAAGACTATCCCACTATCTAATGTCAATTTCGTTGAATAACAGTGGGTGACAAACTCTTGTAATATGCGGAGAACATTTTGAAAATTACATCTAATTAATATAATCTATACTCTTTTTAAATGTAACTATTTTGTACCGTATCCGTGTAATTCTCTCCAGGGTTGCGCATGCATCCCGAATGTTTACAAACCTATAATTGGTCTATTGCAAGTATACTTTAGGTACACTTTAAAGGAGAAGCCCAGTAGTAATACACATACAGTATAGTAACTGTTTTTCAATTTTTTCCCAAATAAAGATTTTTTCAAAAGCAAAAACGGTGCTCGAGGTGAATGTCATTCTTCAAGATGCTATGGCTGGAGCTTAAGTTGTTTTCTGCTGAACACAGAAGAAGATTCTGAAATCTTGACAATCGAACAGACCTGGTTCCTATTAACTTGCATTTTATTTTGGGTCCATACATAGGAAGTCTTTTGTGTTCAGCAGAAGAAAGAAATGGATGGTCTGGAATGACACGAGGGTGACTAAATGATGACAAAATGTCTTTTTTTTTTGGTTGAATTATGCCTTTAAGACTTTGAGTTTGTCTAAATAAGAATGTCGTTGCACCATAATAGTTAATTAGGTCTGAGATAATGCTCCTAATGAGGTACCGCAGGGCCGCATTCGACTCACTCACACATGTGAATCAAGTAATGAGTTCCAATTCTCCATTAGTCTCACATACTTTACTTTCAAAGCATGCTGTTTTGCCACTGCTCGCTTTATGCTTTTTTTCCCCATTCACTCTAATTATGTTGCTCTGGCTCTCGCCTGTGAGAAGCTGAGAGAATAAGTGAAAAGAAAGAGTGGGTCAGGTCATACAAAGTCTGAATAGATGAATTTGATTTATAATAATGTCTAAAATTATGAGTGTTTTATTATGAGTGTTTAATATAAATTTGTGACAAATGTATGAAACCCCAATGAATATCATGCAGTGAGTGGGTTGCACGCATATTGAATGATTGTTTACAGCACTGATATCATGTGATATGCATATTTTGCAGAAATTGCCAGGTCATTTGGGAAGGGAGTTCATTTCAACACATTTGGAGGAAACCCGTTAGCCTGTGCAGTCGCCTCGTCAGTGCTAGATGTAAGTACAGATCATTTTACTTTTCAGTCGTGTACAGTTATGTTGGTATAAGCAATAGTGAAGAATAAATTGTAATTTTGAGTGTGATTAATTACAAACTTGTAAAATTAATTATAAAAAATTAAATACAATTTTAACAATATATATGCTTGTGAGATAATGATCAAAATTGTAAAATACATACATAAAATACCTGATATTTAAGTAATATTATAAAACAAAACAATAATTTAACTCAGATAAAAAGGTCAGTGGTTAACAAAATAATATAAAATGTCAGAAATAGTGAATACAAAATGTTCTAAGAGATATAATAAATCATAAACTAGTATAAAAATATAATTAATGTTAAAAATAGTATACATAAAATGTTAATTAGTGTTATAATAAATGACAAACTACTACAAAAATATAAATAATAATATAAAATATAAATCAATTTAAATCAATTAAAATGAGACCTTGCAGTTGCTAATTTTATCCTCTTGTTCAAGTTTTTATAATTGGATTTAAGTGCAGTGTTATTCCCTGTATCATATCCATTATACTAGATAATAAATACTTGAAACTGAATCCTGTATATTGCTCTCAGACGATAAAAGAGGACAGGGTGCAGGAGAACAGTGCTGAAGTGGGGACGTACCTGCTTACTGAATTGGCCAAACTAAGGGACAAGTATGAGATCATCGGTGACGTGAGAGGAAAAGGTCTTCAGATTGGGGTGGAGATGGTCAAAGACAAGGTAAAAGAAGCAGATAGATTAAGTGCATGTAGCTTTCATTCATATTATACTGTTCATACTCATCAGCCAATACAACAGTTCTATGTATTAACAACCTATGGAAGCCTGTTTCCATCACAAATTTTTTTTTTTTTAAATTTTCTCTTACAATTCTAACTTTTTTTTTTTTTTTTCCGCAATTTTGAGTCTACAGCTTATAATTCTCACATTTTTCTCTAAACTCTGAGTTTGCATCTCACAATTCTGTTTTTTTTCCACCACAAAATAAAAAAGGTAATTGTGACTTGTCTTGCAATTCTGAGTTTATCTCTCATATTCTGTACACTTTTCTTGCAATTCTCACCTAAATTTTGTATTCAAAGTTTAAATCTCACAATGGTGCCCTGATTTTGAACTTCCAAAATGTAGTTTAAATGCAGTTTCAAAGGGCTCTAAATAATCCCAGCCGAGAAAGAAGGGTCTTATCTAGCGAAACGATCGGTCAATTTTTTAGGAAATACATTTTTGTATACTTTTTAAGCACAAAAGCTTGTGTAGCACAGGCTCTGGGATGCGCGTCCACGACGCTACATACTATTGAATCATGTCGAATGAATCATGTCAAAAGGTCACGCGGAACGTGAACTACAGACCCAGTGTTTACAAAGCGAACGTGCAAAGACTAAGAAAGTCTTTTGCAAGTACGTTTGTAAACGCTGTTTACAGACGAAAAGGCACAACGATGTCCTCCTCTCAAGCTGTAGGAGAAAATAAGATGGAGTTTTTTGCCATACTCAGTACACAGACGATGAACTTACACGTGATTCGTAGTAGTGATGGGAAGTTCGAATCATTTTACCGACTAGGACCTTGGAGTCTTGTTTAGCAAAATGAATGAATCTTTTTGAGTCATTTCGTTTATTATAGTAACACATAATTAAAATGTTACGTGTTACTTCCCTAACACATCTACTGCTTACACAAACGTTGATCACAATACAAACAAGACAAAACTATAATGCTATAAGAAACAGAAAAGATTAATTCATTGTTTACCTGAGTCTTTAGTCTATGATTAGCTCACCTCACCTCTTATCTGACAAGTTTTCGGGTTTAAGTCGTTCATTCATCACGTGACAGTCCCATAAGATGAACGTATGACTCAAAAAACCCGAAGACTCGAAACAGGTGAACTAATTCCAGTACAGAACCTAATAGGATGTTGCGCATGCGCGACTGAACGAATCACTCCCCAAGACGACTCGTTCTTCCTGAGTCACACTAAAGATTCATTCAAAATGAAATAATCGTTCAACAACGACCCATTACTAATTTGTAGCATCATGGACGCACATCCCAGAGCTTGTGATACACAAGCTTTTGTGTTTAAAAATATACAAACCGATCGTTTTGCTAGATAAGACCCTTCTTCCTTGGCTGGGATCATTTATAGCCCTTTGAAGCGGCATTTAAACTACATTTTGGAAGTTCAAAATTGGCGCACCAATGAAATCCATTATATGGAGAAAAATGAAATGTTTCCTCAAAAACCATAATTTCTTTATGACTGAAGACAGAAAGACATGAACATCTTGGATGACAAGTGGGAGAGTAAATTATTTGTAAATTGTTCTCCTTAAAAATAAAAAAGGTAAATGTGAAATTTGATCTCATAATTCAGACTTTTTTCCCTCCCAATTTTGACATTTTTTTTTTCTAAACTCTCAGTTTGCATTGTTTTTTGTTTGTTTATTTAAAAAAAACATAATTGCAATTTTTTCCTGTTGCAATTCTGTTTTTTTTTTTTAAATTATGAGCAAAAAGAGTCAGAATTGTGAGAGATAAATTCACAATTGCTGGACAAACAGTCTAAATTGTGTGACAAGTTTTTATTTATTTATTTTTATCCCGTGGTGGAAATAAACTTAATGACCTGCTGTACATGATTTGGATTAATAATTTGTAAGAATACAAACTATTTATTCATATCTTGATGTGATATCTTTATACGTTACAGCATGACTGAAATGAGTCTATATATTTTTTATTTGCTTTAGAAACTAAGCTATATTTCTGCCCAACATCAGTAAGTAACCATATCTACAATCTCTCCACGTTACAAAAGCAACAAAGTGTACTCAGTTGTCAGGTGAAGGATCGTGTAACTTTGAATAAGGACATTTTGATCCACCTGAACTAATGCTTTGAACACACAAACACATCTGGTGGGGCATATGTCCATCTGTGGAGAGCTTTAATGATGGAAACTGCCTCTCATCAGGCACAGTAACCTTGCTTTTACCTTTCAGATACAAGTGCACTGAACACAGACTACTGCAGCTTTTCTTCTAGGAAGAGCTCAAAGAAAATTCAGCACAAACAAGAGTCTCAACATTAAAGAGTCGTTTTTTTGTTTTTTTTCTCGTGTCTATTTTGCCCAGTGACTCTCAGGCTTTGGCACGGTTCAGAAATCATTGTGAAAATCCTCAAGCTTTGTGATTGTGCATCCACTTCATTAAACTTTATTTGCAGAGCAATCATGGTTTCTTGACCTTGAGGTATGAGAAGAGTCACGAGTAGGAGTTACTAAATCCAGATAGAAGAGTTAATGATTCAGAGTGTTTGTTGTGAGTGTATGTCATTTTCCTCACAGGAAATGAACTAGAAGACTTGTTAGCCATTAACTAGAGCAGAGAGCAATGAGACAGCGTGTTCGAACATTCCCAGAACACACTCTACTCTCTGCCAGAGCTAAAAACACTCACTGAACCTCACTTACCTGTGGCTATTTATACTGGAAACTGTTTGAGGATGTGTCTGGAAAAATAAGACAGACACACAAAGTAACATTTCTGCAGATTTCACTGATTTTTTTCTATTTTAATATACTTTAAAATATAATTTATTCCCGTGATGCAAACCTGAATTTTCATCAGCTGTTACTCCAGTCTTAAGTGTCACATGATCCTTCAGAAATCATTCTAATATACTGATTTATTATCAGTGCTGGAAAGTGTTGTGTTGCTTAATTATTTTTGGAACCTGTGATTTTTTTGATTCTTTGATGAATAAAAAGTTAAAAAAAACAACAGGATTTACTGTTTAAAAGTTTGGGGTCAGTACATTTTTATTCTTTCTTTTTTTTTTTTAAAGAAATTAATATTTTTATTCAACAAGGATGTGTTACATTAATAAAAAGCTATAGCATAGATTTACATTGTTAGAAAATATTTATATTATGAATAAATGCTGTTTTTAAATGCTTTTTAACTTATTCATTCAAAGAATCCTGAAAAAAAAAAATCACAGGTTCCAAAAAAATATTTGGCAGCTCAGCTGTTTCCAAAATTGATAATTCTAATAATAAATCAACATATTAGAATTATTTCTGAACAATCATGTGACACTTAAGTCTTTAGTAACAGCTGATGAAAATTCAGCTTTGCATCACAGGAATAAATTATACTTTAAAGTATATTAAAATAAAAATTATTATTTTATATTGTAATAACATTTTGATCACATAAATGCAGTCTTGGTGAGCATAAGATACTTCTTTAAAAACATTACAAGTCTTACTGATACCAAACTTTTGAGCAGTAGTGTGTTTGTATATATATATATAAAAAACAATGAAACAGAAATACACTTACTTGTTGGCAGGGTTGGAAATTAACTAGGGCTTGTGGCACAAATGCCCCATAGATTCAAGACAAAGGGGCAAAAAAATGCCCCTGCACAATTAAACAATGTATTACGGCTGTCGCGATTGAAATGGAATGTGAAATGAACGAAAAAAGTATCTTTTACGCACTGTTTTGTGCAGCGTTGAGCCTTATAACCAATCAAACGCGTTTCTGGTTAACTTAGGAATGCATTAGCCAATCAGAGGAACTTAAATTTCATAGCTTCAGTTATTATAACGGGAGTTTTTGCATAACTTGCACTAGGCTAGACTAACTTCATGGACCGACATGTTTGTCGGTGAAGCCAGAATGTGACGTGCCCAAACAAACGTTTTTATATTGTTTTCTATATCGATTTTGTGATAATATAACAGCCCTGTGAGCTTCTGTATAATGTATAATTTAGATTTTAAACATCTATTGTTACTGACAACAGTTCAAAATACTGATTTGGGTACATAAACAGAATTTTTAATCAAAGCTTGTTTGCTCTAACCTGAAATTGCTCTCCTAAAACCTACTGGCTCTCTCTCTCAAACCCAATGTGTAGGCCAGCAGGGACCCGCTTCCTCCCGAGGCCATAGCTGAGATCTTCGAGGACACTAAAGACATGGGCGTACTGATTGGAAAAGGGGGACTGTATGGACAGGTAGGCGAGGGTTATCTGAAAGGCCATGTGTGAAGCGATTCTTGCAGGGGTGGAATATGAATGCATAGGGTGTGTGTGGATGTTGTGCAATGGAAAAGGTATTTCAGGGATTCACCTCAGTCTTGTAGTGGCATGGACACTCAGTGCCTCAGGTATCCTGCTTGCCTGAACTTATAGAAAGAGTCACAGTATGCACAGTAATTGTAAACTTTGTACAGAATGTACACAACTTAAAACTTTAATTCATATTTGTTTCTATTTTAAAACAGTAAAATTTAAAAAACTGCAATAAAATATACAAATGTTATTATTCATACATTTTTTAAGTATTTTTTGAAAATATATTTTTGACGCTCATATTCAAATCTTTGAATTTTAGTCTTGCTCATCCTCAGATGTTTTCCCCCTCTCTCACCTGTTCTTTTTCCAGACGTTCAGGATCAAGCCTCCTATGTGCATAACTAAAGATGACGCAGACTTTTTCCTCGCCGTGTTTAACCAGGCGGTGCAAAACTACATGGAGAGAAGATAAGACTTGCAGAACATGAAGATACATTGGCTCATATTTCATCTAGATAACTATACATTACGCAACAGGTCCGGGCAGTTCATCGAAAGACTGCCGAAGGCAAATAACACAATTCCATACTCGTGTTGCTTAATATATGAGAGTGATATGTCAAGAGTGGTTCTCATTAGACTCCCTCTTGCTTCAGTAATTGAGTACACTTTACTTCAGAAATCTAGCACCTCTAAGTATAAGCACTTGAGATTCTTATTACCTGACCTTCTAAGACCAGATCTTTTAGGAAATGGGGCTAGTTTTACTCTCAAATCATTTAGACTTAAACACTTTAATTAAAAGAGGTGTTGTAGAAAAACATGAATAATGCTAGTCATGTTACCGTCACGTAATAAAGTATACTAATTCAAGAATTAGTAAAGTAAAACAAAATTACTTTTAAAATTATTTTAGTATCTTCTATCAATACAGGACGATATACTTGCTATAACAGGTTTGTGTTGTTTTACAGGTACGGCTACGTGATGCCAAATGATATACTATAAAAACAGTACTTGACAGATTCCCTCGTGCAAGAAACAAACAAAAAAACAAATCCAACCATCTTTTCAATTAGGTTATTGCCTTCAGTGCTGAAAAATATAACGACTAAAGCAAATTTTTAGTATTTATAATTACATTATCAAAGGATTTCGACAAATATCCTTGGTTTTTAAGTAAAACAACACTGTTATAAATACATAAAACCTGTTTGGAAAGTCTTTAAATTCAAACCCGACCCAGTTCAAATGACATTCATAGTTTAAACGATTAAGGCAAGCAATGTCACTTTTATAATAAATCTGTTGTCCCTTAAAACAGTATGTGAAGATGATATATGGATATTTTGTCCTGTAAAGAAAGCAACTGTATATTAAATAAGCATCCGTTGTTCGTCCTGGTCCTTTTTGAGATTTTTTCTTGGAAATCCTATGGTATTTGTTTTGCATAACACTAAGCCTTTTTATACCGCAGCTGACCCAATACACGTGGTATAATACAAATATCTGAATGTTTAGCTTTTAACCTTTTGAATCCTAATCCCATTGGTCTTATTACTAAAAATAACACTGTTGTGAAATTTTGCGGTTCATATGAACACTTCAATGTTACAAAACATTTCCAATAAAAAGAAATCTCTGTGAAATATTGTCAAAAGCACTTTCAAAACATCCATTGGCGTTTTATTCCTCACGTAGCCGTTTACAGGTTACCAGTCTGGAATGGTGACTATGAAAACCCAACTAAACGTGACATAAAGCATGCCATCTTTAGCAGGAAGATAATTATTCACAATGTCCTAAAATCAAAACAATACATTCGCACGGCCTACTCAAGTCTCATTCGCTTACAGAGCAGCTCTGAGGCACCAGATTACACATCAATTATGGTGGGAATAAAATGGCAGCTCTTGGGAAATCTTTTGGCATATGGCGTGTTACAAGAGATGTTCATTCTTCTAGGGACAGAAATACACACGCTTCCTGATGGTTGCACAACTGCATGTCATCAAACGAGCTGTAAAAAACAGCAGAGGTTGTGTTTTCTTAGACAAATGTACAATCAGAGGGGCTTCAGTCTTTAAGGCTGCCTCTCGGTTATCTGTTCTTCCTGGCGTCCTTCTTTTTCTTGCACGTTTGGGCGGTGTTACTAGAAGAGAGGGCGGTGGCGTGGCCTGTGGTTTTCAGGTGATCAAAAAGTTTGTTCCTGGTGGCGAATTCATACTGACAGGTCACACAGTGCAGGTTGGCTTCCTTCTATAAGGAGCAGACACACACACACACACACACACACACACACAAAAAGTTACATTAAGCTTATCTGCCACAAATTTGCTGACAAATGCCATTTTGGAAAGTGATGACTAACTAGGGCTGCACAATTTGGGGGAAAATTGTAATTGTGATTCCTTTTTGGAAAAAATGTAGAGTCCCTGGACCAGTCATAAGGGTCATTTTTTGAAACGCTTAGATTTATACATCATCTAAATAAATAAGCTTTCCACTGATGTATAGTTTGTTAGGATAGGACAATATTTGGCTGAGAAAACTATTTGAAAATCTGGAATCTAAGAGTGCAAAAAAAAAAAAAAAAATCAAAATATTGAGAAAATCGCCTTTAAAGTTGTCCAAATGAAGTTCTTAGCAATGCATATTACTAATCAAAATGTATGTTTTGATATATTTACGGTAGGAGATTTACAAAACATCTTCATGGAACATGATCTGTACTTAATATCCTAATGATTTTTTGCATAAAAGAAAAATTTATAATTTTGACCCATACAATGTATTGTTGGCTATTTCTACAAATATACCTGTGTGACTTATGACTAGTTTTGTGGTCCAGTTGATTAAAACAAGAAATATTAATATTGTAATATTTAACTGTAAAATAAAAAATATAATTTTTAATACAAATTAAACTGTAAAAATAAATAAATAAAACAAGACTAATATTTATGGCTTGTCTTAATTTTGTCATTAAACTGTCAAATTTTTGCATGTTAATGCAACCCTAACCCAGAGGAAAGATGGAGTTGAATCACAGCCTTTGCGTTTTTGTAATCACACTAATTCATATATGCAATTTTAGTTGTATTTCGATTAATCTTGCACCCCTACTCTAAACTATGTAATTATTAAAAATGAATGCACATTGCATTTTTTTAAATTAAAATAATAATTAAAAAATATCAACAGTCTGGAGTTTTACTTAAAGGGATAGTTCACCCAAAAATAAATTATCTGTCATGAATTGTGAAAAATTAGCTTTAAAAATCAGAAGCAGCTGTTGAATAAAGTCGTTATTTTTGTTTTCTTTGCGCAGAAGAAGTATTTTCATAGCTATTCTAATGATGTCCTTACTACCTTTCTGGGTCTTGAACGGGTCAGTTGTGTTGCTGTCTATGCAGGGACAAAAAAGCTCTTGGATTTCATCAAAAATATCTTAATTTGTGTTCCAAAGATGAATGAACATCTTGCAGGTTTGGAACGACATGAGGGTGAGAAAGTAATAACAGAATTTTAATTTTTGTGTGAACTATCCCTTTACAGGACATATTACTTTTTGTTGCAGGAAATCACATCAAGTCATATCAAGTTGTTGACGTCCAGATGATAATTACAAAACAGCTGTAACATCATTGAGGAGTGGCTGTTTGCTCACATGTACACACATGCTAACTAAATTACAGTACACACCTCTTGTGCAACTTCCACACCTCCGTGCACTTTGTTGTTCTTCTTAGAGTCTTTTCCGCTTTTCTTCGCTTTTGTTTTTGCGGAGCTGTAAGGGGTCACATTAAGAGTTAATCTCAGTTAATATAAACAAAGAGGACTTTACCCACAATCCAAGGGTTAAGCACTTTACAACAGGTTCAAACCAGTGGATTGTTAAAGAAGAGATACCTTTTTTGGTTTTCGGGTTCACATCCCTCTGGTTTTAGTTTCTCATCTGGGTCTTCAGAGGGGACAGGGGCGTCTTCGTTGTTACCCGAATCGGGCGCAGGTGCGGAATGCTCTTCTGTGGACTGTGGGACTGGGTTGTCAATCTCTGGTTCTTCACTTACATTTACATTTTTCTGCTGGCGTCTCTTTTTCTTCTGCTTTTTAGATAGCCTGTAATTAAATGAACCAATCAGTGGACAGGAACAGCCAGTAATGCCTCCAGATGCTCTTATCCTCATTTTTGTGACCCTGGATCACAAAACCAGTCATGAGGGCCATTTTTTTTTAAATTGAGATTTATACATCATTTGAAAGCTGAATAAATAAGCTTTCTAGTGATGTGTGGTTGAGCTGAGATACAACTATTTGAAAATCTGGAATCTGAGGGTGCAAAAAAAAAAAAAAAAATAAATAAAAATATTGAGAAAAATCGCCTTTAAAGTTGTCCATATGAAGTTCTTAGCAAAGCATATTACTAATCAAAAATTAAGCTTTGATATATTTATTATAGGAAATTTACAAAATATCTTCATGGAACATGATCTTTACTTAATATCCTAATGATTTTTGGTATGAAAGAAAAATCGATAATTTTAACCTATACAATATATTGTTGCCTACTGCTACAAATACACCCGTGCTACGACTGGTTTTGTGGTCCAGGGTTTCAAAAATCTATGCATTTATTTGTTTACATTACTATTTATTCATATTATAATTATTCATTTTACAGTAATGTTTCATTAATGTTCATTTTAGACATTATGGATATATTGTGAAATATTACGTTGCAAGCTATAATTGAAGAGAGCTGACAGGCATGTTTTACTTTTGTCTTGGTGTGTCATCGAGTTCTTCTTCATCGTCGTCATCCTCTTCCTCTTCTCTCTCGGCAGAATTCTGATTCAGCGTCTTTTCTTCCTCCTCCAACTGTTGCCGTAGCAATGCCACCATCTCTCTGTGTTTCTTAGACTTCTCATGGTTTTTCATACTGATGTGTGAGAAAAAGTTATACTGCTGCATTAAATGGAGTGGAGTAATGATGCTGAAAATTCAGCTTTGCATCACAAGAATAAATTGCATTTTAGAGTGTGTTAAAATGGAAAACAGTTCTTTTACATTATAATTCCCTATTTTGTATTAAAAAAAATGCAGCCTTGATGAGACCTTATTGACCTCAAACTATAGAACAGAAATGTAAATATATATTTTAAAAAAGGTAAATCAGCTCTGAACTGAAATGTTATATGTTTTTAAACGATATAAAAATTTGAGATCTAAAAAATAAAATATGAATTTCCATCTCTGAAGTGATGGAGGGTGTGCATGGAAGGTTTCAGTGCGGCGTATGTGGGGTGCTCTATTCACTCACGCTTTATCGGATTTAAAAGATTTGTCACAGGCAGGGCAGTACAGGTCATCATAATAGTCGTCCATTTCCGCGGCACCATCTGCCTGCACCACATCTGACAGAATCATACAGCAGTGAGATATGTGTGCTGTCCATTACTCATAAATGTTTACAGTATAACTGAGGTATTTTTCATGGCTCGGTGACGCTGGTGAATCATTGCATTTATGTATGAATCACAGATGTTTGCTCTGACTTGTTCTGTCTATTTATAGTGGCCTCAACAAGTATTTGTACACTGATGTCACACCTATATCTGAATATCACTGCATAGATATAACACAACAAATATAATGTAGCTTAAAAAAAAAAAAGAAGAAGAAGAAGTACTTGAGCTCTCCTTCTTTAAAAAAGAAATTATGCTTTCAACCCTTCTGAACATTTTTCAGTCTCAGAATGATCTAATGTGCACTGAACCTTTGACCAGCCCCTGAACCTCTAACATCCTCTACCCAGAATCCACTTAAGTATATGTGACATCAGAGCTCACCTCCCCCGTCCACATTTGCCCTCTCCTGCCCATTTTCCAGCTCCTCCTCGTCCTCTTCACTGTCTGATGCATCACCAAATTCTTGACCGTACTCTGCTTCCATCTGCTGCAGTTCTTTCTCCAGCTCCGACATTGCAGCCCAACTCTGTTCCTGATAGTCTTCCGCCAGCCTAATGGCACACAATCAACATATACATAACTGTGATATATTTTATTACAGCAATAATGTTTTACACATATATGGGCCATTCCACAGAATTGGTGCAAACTGCTGTCCCACAACCAAAAACCACATTTAAAAAGCATTTAAGTAATCAAATCGTACATGTTTAGTAAGGCTATGTTCACACTTGGCGTCTTTTTTGACAAGAAAAAGCTGACAAAAGTTGACGCTTTTTGAGTAAAACGCAGAGGGCGTCTTTTGTGGCGGCAGCGTTTAAAAAAAACGTTCAGGACTTTTTTTTTTTGAAAACACGGTTTACTCCATAGGATTACAGTGTAAAACAGACGCTGGCAGTTTCAAAAAAGACGGCAAGTGTGAACACAGCCTAAGATCCTTTTATTATCTACTCAAACCCACAATAATATTTAAAATATTAGAAAGCTTAATATATATAAAATCATCATTTATTGGGTACTTGCAATTGGGAGGTGGCTGTCCTGAATCCTAACCCCTAAATTTCAATGTATGAAAATATCAAAAAAAAAAAAGTTTTTTCCATTGTTGTTTTTAAAAGTGTATTTTTACTTCTTTTAAGAGGTGAAGTTAAAATATATATATATATATATATATTTTTTATATATTCATTGTAAATTATGAAACTTAAAAAAAAAAAAAAAAAAAAGTGTCCCACATTTTTCATGTCACTATCGAAACAGTGTACGTTTTAGTCTACTTGCAGAGACTGATTTTAACTAAACAGATAAATTTATGATCAGGAAATATTCCTTTGTCCCCCTCACTCAAGGTTTGAGTAGATATGTCCCATCATTTTGAGGTAAATGTGTTGAGGAACGTCACTACCGAACACCTTTTTTCTTTAATTAAGCACACTTATTTGGGAGTTCTATAACATGTTTCTGTATGTATACCACTGTTCAGAACTGTGCTGGCATTTGGTGGCGTTTTGGTAGTGACATCTTTTTGGGTGTTATCCCATAGAATTGTCACTACTAAAACGTGTCATCATTATTTCGTTAGTGACAAAAGAGAACACATAATCCTCATATTTGGGAAATATAAACTAAATTTTAGTGCAGTTATGCCATTTTTTTTGTATTTTAGTATGTTTTAGTAGTGTTTCAGTATGTGGGTTAAAATTCTGTAACGTGATGTGGTTGCTACCAAAGCATTACTGTCACTACCGAAAAAGTGCAGTCACTACCGAAAAATGGGATGTTTTGTCAAAAATAAAGTATACTGAATTATCAACCAAGATGTTATGATAGTTTTTGGTTCCATGTATATTCAAACTAATGAATGCTTAACTTTGAAATAAGTATGATCAACTTTTTGCCTTTTACAAAAACTAATCGCATAAATTACACTTGAAACATTGGACTTACCTCTGAAAAAAATTTAGCAAATAGCAAACAAAATATATTTACAATCTAGATGAAAGCAAAATTTGAATAGGTCAATATAACCCGTCTAGTGAAATTATTATTACTGTGTTTTGACAGTGACAAATTTGGGGAGAGAATAAATATTCCAAAACTTTCTGAAAATACAATTTGAGAATTAACTACACAATTACTAAAAATATGTACTTTGATATTATATAATTTGCATAAAAACAATTTTTTTGGAAAAAGACGTTCCAAACTTGTACGACCTTTGTTCATCTTCAAAACACGAATTAAGATATTTTTGTTGAAATCCGAGGAAGAGAAGACATTGTTGAATAAAGTCATTATTTTTGTTTTCTTTGCACAAAAAGTATGCTCATAGCTTGATAAAATTACAGTTGAACCACTGATGTCACATGGACCATTTTAACAATGTTCTTACTACCTTTCTGGGCCTTGAACGTGTCACCAAAAATATCTTAATTTGTGTTCCAAAGATGAACGAAGGTCTTACAGGTTTGGAACGACATGAGGGTGAGTAATTAATGACTATCCCTTTATCCCTTTAATGGAAAGGGGGGCCTTGCAGAACATGCATAGAGTTGAGTCGCCTTTAAACAAAAACGCATGGGTCAGTCTTGCTCTCCCACATGATACATTTTTATCACTGCATGAACAAAAATATTGTCATATCACCCAGTTGTATAAAATGGGCCAATCTTACTCACTTGGCCTGGTGGAGCTTCTGTTTTCTCCTCAGTTCTTCAACTTTTTTGGCCTTCTCTGCATTCTGCTCTTCCACCAGCTTCTTATGGGCCTGAACTCGCTTGTCGCGCTTTCGAACAAAAGCCACTAGTTGGCGCACCAGCTCGCTGTGCTCTTTCCTAGCCTTGTCCCTGGTTTTCTTATTCTCTTTCTCCATGGCTCTTTTCTCCCAGCGGTTGGAGGCCTGACGCGTGTCGTACTCCTCCTTCCATGCGAAGTTTTTGCGTGTGCAGAAGCTCTGCCAGTAGCCATAGAATAAATGTACCACCTGAGAGCACAAATGAGATGAATATAGATTATTACTTATGGAAAAAAACACAGACAAATGCAAAGAAAAAGTATAATACTATACAACTAGATTTTATGTATAAACTTTCTGAATGCTTCATCCTTTTTAACAACAAGATGGAGAGTTTTTAGAAGGCTGGTACACTTGTCCTCTGTTCAACTGCTTCTTGCAAGCCTCCAACGATGGCAAACACTCCAAAACATCCATTAGGTAAAGTGCAGGTACAAGCCACACCGGAAGGGGAAACGGTTTAGATCATTTAAGAGCCTTCAGGACTAATTGGAGTGGGATGAACCTCATTGTTCAAACTCTGAAGAATATGGTCTCAGCAACTAAAGGACATGCTGGATCCCTTGAACTAAATGTGAAGTCTTCCATCAAGATTTTTTCCCCCTTTATTTTTTAGCCAACAGTCTAAAAATGTTTTCAGATATGGAAGAGTGCCATCCTGTTACATGTAGTAGCTTGGAAAAGTATTTATAGATGAAATACTTCTGTGTTCCATTTAGCTAATAAGTTAATAATCCAGTCTCATTTGGCTGTAAGGTCTAAAATGCACTAGACCTCCTCCTGAGGAACTCTAATGCCATGTTTTAGCACTGAAGTATTTCATCTTCATGGTATAAATACATATTTCTCTAACAAAAGCAATCCATACTCTACTAATATCTTAACATTTGTAATAAATTGATAACTACTGGTGGGTTCATCAACCAGCTCTCACAGTCCATACATTACTTCTGTCTCAAGATGTGTTACATTTTCTAGGGAATTTAATGATTCTGGTTCACTAAGAAAAGGTCACACTAATTCTGTTCAGAAGTCGGATCTGTAAGATTTTTTTATATTTTAAAAAGACGTCTCTAAAGTCTGACCAAAGCTGAAACTATTTGATGAAAATGACAGTAAAAGCAATATTGTGACATATTATTACAATATAAAATTGCTGTTTTCTATTTAAATATATATTCTAAAATGTCATTTATCCCTGTGATGGCAAAGCTGAATTTTCAGCATCATTACTCCAGTCTTCAGTGTCACAGGTTCAGTTGTACCTAATGTTTTTGAGAAAAACTGCACGTGCCAGTGTCTACATACAGTGTCATAGTCACTCTGAGAGTCTCCAAATGAGGGAAACCCATCCTCCACTTCTTCCACATCTTTACTGTGCTCCGTCTCCTCCTTTACGATAGTCTCAAACACGTTTCTGTATACAGTGTAAAAGCCCTACAGAAAAAGAGAGAAACAGTTTGCAGTATTAAAACAGAATACATGCATTTCCACAAACTGTCTGAATTATTCCAAACTGAAAGCACAACTTGTGCATTTTTAACATGAACTTCTACTGCCCTCCAGCAGTACAGGTTGGTACAGCAGACATATGAGCGATACACTACCTGTCAAAAGTTTTTGAACAGTAAGATTAATGTTTTTTAAAGAAGTCTCTTCTGCTCACCAAACCTGCATTAATGGACCTTTCTCACATTTCCAGGTTTCTCATAGCGCAAGTCGTCATAGTTGGTAAAATCCGAGAGCAGTGAATGGGAGAGTACCACATATATATTTTTTTGCATTCCCATTTGCTCAAATAGCAAAAGAAAAACTACACAATAGTGTTTTCATGGCTTTCAATCAAAGGAAAAAAATTGAGCTAGACTGATATCGGCAGTCAGAAGAGAGAACATCAAATTTACCTTCCCTCCCATAGACGCGACATTAGAAACACCCTCGCGTAGCGTTAACTAGTTTTTTTTGGAACTTGATGAAAAGGTGATATAATACAAAGTACAGTGTTATAAAAGTACATATTTTTAAAAATCAAAATATAAAAAACTTTAAAGGATTTATGATGATAATGACCGTTGAAACACGTCATCACAGACTTGTGAAAAGGGTCCATTTGATCCAAAGTACAGCAAAAACAGTAAAATTTTGAAATATTTGTAGTATTTAAAATAACTGTTTTCTAGTTGAATATTTGAAAATATAATTTATTCCTGTGATTTCAAAGCTAAATTTTTAGCATTATTAAACAATCACATCACCCTTCAGAAATGATACTAATATTCTGATTTACTGCTCAAAAAACATTTATTTTTATTAATATGTTAGAAACAGCAGTAGACAGAGAATTTTTTTCAGGTTTCTTTGATGAATAGAAAGTTCAGAAAAAAATGATGTCTTCGGTGTTTAAGCATCCTTTAGCATCCTTGCTAAATAAAAGTATTAATTTGTATAATTTCCCAAAAAAAGAAAAGAAAAAATACTAACTCCAAGCTTTTAAATGGTATAGTGTATAATAAAAAAGCTTTTAAACGTTTCTTGATCAGAATAATTTCTGAAGGATCATGTGACACTGAAGACTGGAGTAATGATGCTGAAAATTTAGATTTGATCACAGGCATAAATTACATTTTCAAATACATTTAAATAGAAAACAGTTATTTTAAGTAGTAAAAATATTTCAAAATTTTACTGTCTTGCTGTACTCTGGATCAAATAAACGCAGGCTTGGTGAGCAGAAGAGACTTACTTAAAAAATTACATATGTCATACATTTAAAGTGAACGCAGATGAAAAACAAGAATGTGAACGAACAAAAAAATAAATTTTAAATATTCACCTTTTCGTCATCTCCAAAACCTGAGTAACAGGTGACAGTGAAGAACTGCAAGAGATCAACGCTGTCATCCTGATACTCTCCGCTGACACCTCCTTTCAGCAGCGCCTCTCGGTGGTTATCATACCTAAAAACAAAAGTAACAGTCGTTTTAGCATAATTAAATATTAATGAAATAATATCAAAAACTGTAATAGCCATTTTAGTATACTACTGGCCCAATACTGATTAGTATTATTGGTACTGTTAAAAAATTAGTTAAATTAGTATAATAATATGATTAGGATTAGTATTACTAATTTGTTTGCAATTTTCAACCCATTCCTGATTCATCCAGTACTAATACAAGTTTTGACAAATCCTCATTTTTGTTACACAGCCAGAACAAATAGATCAGCATGTCAACATTGTCTCTATCGTTCCAAGCCCATATGCTGTTTTTCCACTGAACACAAAAGGAGAATTTTGAAGAAGTGGTTTTGTACAACAGCAGTGGCCACTTATGTCATGCTCTAAAAAAAAAACACCATAAAAGTATCCATAACACCATATGGAAAATAGCTAAATTCTCCTTTCATCTGTTGAATGGAAAAAATAACTGCACATTGGTTTGGAATGACATGAGGATGAGGAAAAGAGTGAGCCACTCATTAACCAGCACCCGATAAACCAAAATTAAATTTCTGGCTGTTTCTTACATAAAACCATAACTTCATAACATTTATTAGAGTGTATGCAGTGAGTCTTACATTTAGATCTTGGTGGGAAAAATCACTTTTAATCCACTTTTATATAAAAAAAAACGTGGTTTAGAGATTTCGCAATAAACGTTTTCTCACACAACATGATGTATAAGGTCATACAGGTTTGCAACATCACAGTGGTGAACAAAAGACTGAATAGGATATTAATTTGAAAAGAAATTATCCTTTTTTAAGGATTGTTTACACAGGATATGTAACATATATTAGCCTAAGTAAAATCTCATTAGTTCTGAATTAAGCTACATGTATTGCAATTTATGATGAACATATTTGTTGTTTATTGATCTTACCAGGCTCTCTCCTGTGGGTCACTCAGAACATCATATGCAGCTTGGATAAGCTTAAACTCCTCTGCAGCCTCCTCTGCGTTATCCAAATTCTTGTCTAGAATCAGAATTTAAGAAAATATGAGCTACATCATATCTTTATTTCATGTTTAAGCTAATCTAAATCCTATAAACAGCACTTGACAGATCATCGCTGACGAGTCAGAAAACAGACAACAGCCTTATTTATTAATAAAGGACAATAACCGCTATTAATTATCAAAGAGAGAAGATGAAATCACATACCCGGGTGCCATTTCAAGGCTAGTTTTCTATAAGCCTTCTTCAGGTCGTCGTCCGACGCGTCCCTTTTAACCCCCAGCACCTCATAGTGACACTTCATCCTGGTTTTTACCTGAGGAAGATCCTATACAAACTTAAAAGGCCGTGTTTTGAAATCCACTGTCATTAGCTACAGAACGAAATGTCACCAATATGCCCACGTGGATTAGATTTGAACTAAAACTAAAACAACGCTAGTCTTATATAACACTAAATATAATAAATATAATACTATAAGCCACTAAGCGCGCTTATTCTTCAACTTCTTAAACAGTTGTCATGTTTTCACTCGATGGAAAAACCGCACGAAGCCGGTGTCGCGTGTGTGCAGCCGCGGCGCATGGAATTGATGTCACGGACTAAACGCGCTGCTATTGGTTGAGAGTTGTAGCTTTTAAGTATGAAATTTTATAT
This sequence comes from Labeo rohita, assembly GCF_022985175.1. NCBI lineage: Eukaryota > Metazoa > Chordata > Actinopteri > Cypriniformes > Cyprinidae > Labeo > Labeo rohita. The sequence goes on along the minus strand of NC_066889.1, from coordinate 23,963,996 downwards.
ATATTATATTTTTTGTTTTTTTTATTTATTTGTTTATCTGAAATTGCATTTGTGTATGCATTCAAATATAATAAAGATAAAAAGGACGTTTTTAAAGAATAAAATAATATTTTTGAATATATATATCGCTTTATATCTTAATAATCGAATATATTTAAATAACAAAAATGTTTGAAACCATAAACATATGTGATATAACTTACACAACACACGTTAATTATTGATTAAATGATCTAAAGGCTTATATAACGTTAAACGTTACATAAAAAATATCTATAGATTATTTTTGCAACTTATTGTTTATTTCAAAATCAATATCAAGCATAAACTCTAATACTGTTCTGTTAATTTAAATTGAATGGGTGGGATTTGTCAGTGAGTGGCTAACCTTTGAAACAATGCAAACCGCTATTTATTCCGAGCAGGAGTGGCTTATGCCTTTTTTTCTAAGCTTCCTAAGAGTTTGCATACAATTGACAAATGCTGGCTATTTTAATCTTTCAGAAGGATATATAGCTGCTGCCATAACGAGATCTGCTGTATGTCTGCAGTTTATTTTAGTCACGTTTGTTTTGCATGTAAGAATTGGATATAATATCTTATAAACTAACATCATGAAATCAATGAGGGAAGTTGATCTGGATACATACAGTTTGTCTTTACTTACGGCAAAAGAAGACATCCTAAATCCACGCTCGTCAACAAACTGGTATGAAAACGTTTTTTATTTATTTGCTTGTTTTTAAAATCTACGCGTACAAGCAAATATATTTCAGATAGACAAGATACAGTAAAACGTAAAAGGAAATCAAATGTGAGCAGGATACGTAAAGCTGTTTTAAATTTAATTATTATTATATGTATTTATTTTGCCAAGAAATGTTGTTTGACAACACGTACTTTTAATTAAATAGCAAATGTTTTTAAACAACAATAACTATAATACACATCTAATCCGTTAAAATATGATATAGAATTTGCATAATATCGTATTTTGTAAAAGCGAAAAAAACAAAGCTAGCAGAGGATGGTTTCGATCCATCGACCTCTGGGTTATGGGCCCAGCACGCTTCCGCTGCGCCACTCTGCTAGGCGGTAGTTCAAAGGCGCGCGTTCACGTTTTGAAGAAAAGAATTTTCCGTTCCCTAATATTTATCTGTTTAAGCTATCAATTATTCACAAACGCCGACAAACACATAAAACACTGCTCATGCTGAAATTCCTTGGAAAGAAAATAAATAATGTGCAGCTATTCCACCACACAGATGGTTTTGCTTATATGTATGTTAAGGGGATATTCTAGCGTCCGTTTTTATTTATTTATTTTTTTAAAAGTTGTTGCCTCAAGGCAACATTGTACCACAATGGACAAAATGCAACATTTGATATTTTCATGCAGAAAAAAATTAATCAATTTATTTAAAACACCGATTTGTTTAATCAAACATTTGAACAAATAGATTTATCACACTTTTGATGTTTTGCACATCTCATATTTAACAAAAAGTACGATTTCAACACTGTACCATCGTGGATCACAAGTATAACCAAACTATCATATCTGTTATCATACCAAAACATTATAATTAGTGTTGTTTCAAAGTAAAAAAAAAAAAAAAAATATATATATATATATATATATATATATATATATATATATATATATATATATATATATATATATATATATATATATATATATATATATATATATATATATATCATAACCTTATGCTAATATATAACTTTTCCTTACAAGCATGCACATACAAACACAAGCACATGCATGTAAAATCTCCTTCCTCACTAATGACTCCTCACTGTTTGTGAAAGCTGGGGAAGCACCTGCTCTCAGCAGAATATGTGCAGATATTGTATATGAATTACAATTCTTATAAATACATTACAATATCATGCAAAAATGCAAATACATTTAGATAATACTAATTTTTTTATACAAATATCATATGCATGTATGCTATGCTATATGCCTGGCCATATGTGATTCCATTACGGTACAACGTTGCCTTGAGGCAACATGCAGTTTTTTGTCATTTCTTATGATATATTTAATGATATATTATGAAAAGTTTTTGAAAATACTTCTTTACTAATCAGTGAAGGTGATTCAGATTTTTTGTTGGCAATTATATGGATGAAAATTGATTAAAACTGCCCCTTTCTCTGGACAAAATATGGAGCCATGTGACATGTACACATGTCCTGAAAGAGGAAGCAAAATAGACCCCTATGGGTCATGTGACCACTTTTTTGCAATTTCATTTGTTAGTATTTGACGACTTCTTTACTAAGATAGCATTCATTAAATGGGTGGCTCATTTTATTTAAAAAACCAAAAATAGTCTGTGTTGCCTAGAGGCAACACGGTACCATAGAGGGTTAAATTATTAGGACAAAAAAAAAAAATTTTTTTTTTTTGGTAAATGACCTCGTTTTAAAGTTTTTTTTTTTTTACATTTTACCCAAACTAGCTAGTCCAGTATAAAGTAGACGTGGTGTGTTGATCTTATGAATTACATTTCAGAATGTCTGTCTTATCTTAATGACCAAACAACCCCCTCCCAGACCAATTTCCTCTGTAAATACCCCTGCTTATCTTAATTAGCATGTTTATCTGCAAAATCACCCTGTATGACAAACTATCCTATGATCTGAGATGCTAAACCTAAAGCATGGAGGTGTGTGTGGGTCAAGCATCTGTTAAACACGCTACTTCAGACATAAGTCTGTCAGTGATTGTTTTTGACCATGCTGGGGGCTAAACTGCAGACATGTCCACGGGCAGAGCAGTTCCTGTTGTTCTTGTCTCAGGAAATGTTTTAAAAGGGAGAATGTCGCCGCTGGAAGGACTTTTCAAAAGAAACATTGTTGGTTGTTTGTGAGCTAAAATAAGTCTGTATAATTCTGAACTTCATTTAGTCTGTGTGTTTGTGATAAGAGCAAACCTTTTGGATTTCTTTCCTGACATTCAGACTGCATTCCATCTGATTTGATGTTCTAAGCTGTTTATAAACCAAGGCCTCATGTAATTATTCAAACCATGTCCTAATTTCATCATGTGTAGTTTAGATTTGTATTTGGCTTTACCCACTTCAGGTTATTAGATATTCAAATATAATTTTAATAATGGATTCAAGCGCATAAATGGAAATAGAAAGTGCCAGATGTCTCCTTCAAAGGTGTTAGTCTAAACACGGAAACAGGACTCTGCATCTTCATAACCTTCCTGTCTCTGCCATTTCCTCAGATTTTTATAGAGTATGGGTATTTATAATACAGCATGATGTTTTATGTTCTATAGTACATTTGACACACTATAGGTAAAAAGTGTAAATAATAAACATCACTATATTCCACATTGTGTGGGTATTTAATAGTTAGAATATTTTTACTGCTCTATAAATCAGAAAATACTGTCAACAGCCAGAAAATGTTTTATAAATCAGGTCGAACAATATATAAACAAACCCCTCTGACAAAACCCCTTAAAATATAGATAAATGGAATAAAACTTTCAAGTTTGGTGTATGTAAGTGCTACTGAGGTGGAGATTTCTGACTTGAAATTGTGACTTGTAATTGAAATCTCCAGATGGAAGTAGATAAAGTGTAATACTAAACACTTACATTTATATTTTGTATGTTTTCTTTCCATTAGTCTAGATAAGTTATGAAAGCAAAATAGACAAAAATCTCAAAACTGACCGCTGTATGAAAAACACTGGTGACTTTAGCATCTTGCATTAATGAGTAAACTTACAAAAGCATCACATGCATAGTAACATAACAGCACCCAAGCAGCTTAAATGTGTGTCTTATGTAAGTTAGATGTAACATGCTTCAGCTCAAGACATTTGCGTAAGCCGTTTCTTTTAATATAGCTCAAACTATTTGCCTAGAAGTTGAAAAAATGTTTGGATTAACAGTCTATGCGATTATCCTTCTAGGCTTTTGAGAATGACCATGACATGGTGATTTCCAGGAACGACAGACATTATGGCTCCAGTGTCCAAATAACCAAATTCAATTATTTTTTTTTTGCTTGTAATGTTTCTAAATTGAGTCCTCAGGTTTGTTCTTCATGCCGTTGTAGTTGTATGTTCTTGACATTGTTCTCATGAGAATGTGGGAAAACTGGCCTTTTGTTTTTGGGTGTGAGCAGATTATAGAAGACCCTAGGGATCCAAGAAGGGTCCTGTCCACAGGAAATGGTGCCATTTCCCACCTTATATACATATATACAGAGCTGGGTAGTAACTGATTAGATGTAATTTGGATTACATAATCAGATTCCAAAAATTAAGTGCTTAAAAATAAGTAGTTAAAAATACCCGTAATCAAACTACATTTACTTTTTACGTGAATATGTATTATTTACACAATAGCAATAAATTATTCATAATTTATTGGTTCTCCCTAATTCCTCTTTTTAATCTTTAAAAATTTCCTTTCTAAAATAACCTTACTGATTAAATGCATTCAGAAAGTCGTTATGTTTTGTGACAGTAATTTTTCAAACACAGTAATATTTACTCGAAGTACCCCTGAGATTTTTAAATAAATATTTTAATAATTAAGTCTCACATTTGTGTGTTCATTGGTTGTCCGATGTTGGTTATGGTCACATGACATGCAGGTAAACAAGTAAAATATTTTATTTTTTAATAAGTTATTTTATTTTTATTGATTTTAAAATGAATTATTTTAATGTAAGACTTTTTATGAATTAATTAATTAGTTTTTCATTAAACTCATAAACACCCTGCAGTTTCTTCACAAACACCAGCTTGGGAAACCTTGACATAATATACCTAATATATTTAATGCACCTTATGTTGTTAACAACAACAAATGGAATATATTTTCTTACTCTTTGTATTTTTATGGTATAATATTATCCTATTTAAATCAATGTTATTAACAAGTTAGGTCAAAAGTAATCAAAAAGTAGTCTTTTTGATTATATTATATATAAGATTATATTACCTTAAATATGTTACTATCTACTATAGATATTTTGTCACGTAATTTGGAATCAGTAACGGATTACAATTTGTGTAAGTAATACCCAGCTCTGTATATCTATATATATATATTGTGTGTGTGTTTGTGTGTGTGTGTATATATATATATATATATGTATATATATATATATATATATATATATATATATATTTGTGCATTCTCACCTAAAGAAAATCTTAAAACTACATTCTGTGACACAAAAACACTACTATTTATAAAAATTACAGTGAATCTGGGTGTCCGCCATGACACTCTCTGTGGGAAATAATGCAAACAGAGTGATACAAACAGTGAAACAGTTGGAGTTCCAACTGTTCAGTACCTTTCAGCCAATCAGATTTGATGACCAGAAAAAACTGTTTGTGTGTGTGTGTGTGTGTGTGTGTATATATATATATACATATATATATATAAATCCTGGACCACAAAACAAGTCATAAGGGTCCATTTTTTAATAATATAAATAAGCTAATAAATAAATAAATAAACTTTCCATTTATGTATGGTTTGTTAGGATAGGACAATATTTGTCTGAGATACAGAAAAATCTGGAATCTGAGGGTGCAAAAAAAAAAAAATCTCTCAAATATTGAGAAAATCACCTTCAATGTGTCCAAATGAAGTTTTTTGCAATGCATATTACTAAACAAAAATTAAGCTTTGATATATTTCCGGTAGGAAATTAACAAAATATTTTCATGAAACATGATCTTTACTTAACACCCTTTTGGCATAAAAGAAAAATTAATCATTTTAATGTAGTTTTGGCTACTGCTCCAAATATACCCCTGCTACTTAAGAAATGTCTATATATATATATATATATATATATATATATATATATATATATATATACATATATACATTTAATATGCTCACTTTAATTTCATATGCACTGAGCACTAAGGGAAATCTATCAATTAATCACATAGAACCCTTAAACGTCAGAACAGAAGCATTCATATGTCTGTTACTAAAATATCAGAGAGCTTGCCTGCACATATATTGCATTTATCTAAATTGAGTTATCTATCTTAATGAAATAAAGTGAACCTTTAATATTCCCTGTGGCTGTTTCTCTCTATCTTTGTATGCAGGGCTTTATTTGCCTACGATGGAATAATGAACAGGCTCAAACTGTCTGATTCTGGAGGTAAGAGCACAAAAAAGCTTTAGAAATAAGGTTTTATGTTTGCGTGCTTGTTTTCATGCTTTTTTTTTTTAAACATAGTAGGTGGATTGAATGAGTTGACGGCTAAACTTCACCCTAGGCGGCCGCTTTATGGGATGTGCAGGGTGGGCAAAGCTCAACCCCGCATCGCTATGATATTATGGGTTAGTTCATCCTCCACACAGTTTCATGTAAAACACACACATTTCCCTTTAACCAGTGTTTGTGGTCTCTCAGGTAGGAAAAGAAGTGGATGAGTACCGCAGAGCTGAATGTGCCAGTCATTTACCAGCGATCAGGGCCTTCTTTAAGGTAAAAGAGAACAATATCAGCTTTAAATGTATTCTGATAAACTCCAAGCTTTACATTTTTGAGTAAATTGATTTAGGCAGCACAACAGTGCTTTTTGTTCTGTGAACATGTGAGCATGTGGAGATCTTAAATTCAATTTTTCCATTTATTTTTTTCTTTTAGAAGGCTTTTTAGTCTTAAATAAAATAAAAAGATAAAAAATAACTTTTCTCTGTGCTATGTTTGTCCTTCTAATGCTTCAGGAAGTTCACATCTTTCTTCCTGCCCACACTTTGGATGAAATCACAGAGGAAAGGATCTGTACTCTGGCCTGTAGTGCTGCAGCGGTGACGCAGGGGCCGAGAGGGAGACCCGGCCGCCGGGCAGAAGATAGACAAGATACTGTGGTATAAGATCATGACAATTTCTTACTACAAACAGGCTTTATTGATCCTAAATGATGAAGTTGTTTTGAAAAGTATAGCCAGTCAAGCAATTAAACTGTATTAAAATCAGAAAAATGGTAAACAAATCAAACTGTCTCCTTAATGTTTCCAGGGCACTAATTACAAGCGAATAATCGCAGCTGCGGAGATCCAGAGAATTCAGAGAGATTCTTTTTGGGCACAAGCGGAGGTATGGAGTGAGTTTTTAATGTTTCTTTTTTATTGTTGTCTGTTTTTCTTTTATAGTTGTAAATATGACTTAGCACGTTAGAATTAAAGGAATAATTCACCCAAAAATGAAAATTCTGTCAAATTTCTGAAAATACATTGTTTAAAGGAGAAGTTCACTTCCAGAACAAAAATTGATAATGTATTCACCCCCTTGTCATCCAAGATGTTCATGTCTTTCTTCCTTTAGTCGTAAAGAAATTATGTTTTTTAAAGAAAATATTTCAGGATTTTTCTCCATATAATGGACTGATATGGTGCCCCGATTTTGAACTTCCAAAATGCAGTTTAAATGCGGCTTCAAACGATCCCAAATGCAGTTGTAAATGATCCCAGCTGAGGAAGAAAGGTCTTACCTAGTGAAACAATCGGTTATTTTCATAAAAATAATACAATTTATATACTTTTTAATGTCAAACGCTTGTCTTGTCTTGCTCTGCCTGAAATGTTTTTTTCATGACAGTTAGGGTATGTCGAAAAATTCCCATCTCATGTTCTCCGTCAACTTCAAAATCGTCCTACATTGCTGTTTTACCTTTTTTGTTAAGGGTGTTTGATCTTCTTTGCATGTTCACTTGGTTGGTACTTCTGCAGCAATGTAGGATGATTTTGAAATTATTCTTGAAGTTGAGGGAGAAAATACGATTGGAGTTTTTCGACATACCCTAACTGTCTTGAGCCAGAATACACAGCAAGAGCAAGACAAGATGAGCGTTTGAGATTAAAAAGTATTTAAATTGGATTTTTTTTAATGAAAATAACCCATCATTTTGCTAGATAAGACCCTTCTTCCTCGGTTGGGATTGTTTACAACCGCATTTGGGATCGTTTGAAGCCGCATTTAAACATTTTAGAAGTTCAAACTCAGGGCACCATATCAGTCCATTATATGGAGAAAAATCCTGAAATGTTTCCCTTAAAAAACATAATTTCTTTACACCTGAAGAAAGAAAGACATGAACATCTTGGATGACAAGGGGGTGAGTACATTATCTGTAAATTTTTGTTCTGGAAGTGGACTTCTCCTTTAATTATTCACCCTCATGTCGTTCCAAACCCAAAAAACCTTCGTTCATCTTCCAAACCCAAATTAAGATATTTTTGATGAAATCTGAGAGCTTTCTGACCCTGCATAGACAGAAACGCAACTGATACGTTCAAAGCCCAGAAAGGCAGTGAATTCGCACCAAAGACTGACATGTAAAAGAAAAAATTGTTGAAAAAATCATTATTTGTGCACGAAAAGTATTCTAGTAGCTTCATAATATTACGGTTGAATCACAGATGTCACATGGACTATTTTAACAATGTCCTTACTACCTTTCTGGGCCTTGAACGTGGTAGTTGCAAAAATATCTTTATTTGTGTTCCAAAGATGAGCAAAGGTCTTAAAAGTTTGGAACGACATGAGGGTGAGAAATTAATGACAGAATTTTCATTTTTGGGTGTGGTGCATGTGATTACCTTACTTATTTTATTTTCCAGAGAGAAGAGGAGGAAAGGAAAAAGGAGGAACAGCGGAGGGCAGCAGAGGACAGGAGGCAAAGAGAGAAAGAACGACTGCTCCAGGAAAGGAGAGATGCAATAGAAAGAGAGAGGAGGATGAATGAAAAAGAACAGAAAATAAAGGAGCAGAGGTAAGTCATACATTCTCATGCATGCATGCAAAAAAGGGTCAAAGTTAAACTTTTTTTTTTTTTAAATAGGAGAATGCAGGCCCAAATGGAGGCAGAGACCCGGAAAGTGGAGAAAATGAAATGGGTATGATAAATTTGTTTCTGTACATGTGTGTTTGCATGTATATATACTTAATGTATATTGTATCACAGAAGCACGAGGAAAGTGAGCGTGAAGAAGAGGAAATCAAAGCTAGATATTCATGCTCTCAATCAGAGGAAAAAGCTGCGGTTAGTTCTGTCAGTTAAACCCGCACTAAACCTCTCCCCTAAATATGTGGCCTGTCATTGTCAAGCTGTGATGTAATACTGTTTATGGCCAACAGGAGGCAGCAGCTCTAGTGTCTCAGCGTGCAGCAAACCCAAGAGAGTTTTTCAGACAACTGTCCACCTCAAGTGTCCATACACCCTCCAGTCCCAGCCCCACATGTCCAGGTAAAGTGTAAGACAAAGAGAATCAGAATTTGTGTTTCCATTGAGTGAAACAGTGGGAGCAACTACACTACTGCATAAGCTGCCCACAAACAAATATTTTGTGTCTAACATTTGAGAATTTATTTTAAAATCCAAATGCATTTTTATGGCATCCATGTAAAGGCCATATTTTTTTTTTTTTTTTTTTTTTTTGCATTTACTACAGTTGCTGTATTAGCTTTTACAAAATGACAATAAACAATAGGCTACATTTACAGTATTTTTTTTTCATATCTAGGTTACTGTTTCTAAATATTTATGCACCACTGTTAAAAAGTGTGGGGTCCAGATTTTTTATTTCTTTTTTTTTTTTTTTTTTTTGATGCACTGAATTGATCAAAATTAACCAGACGTTTACATGCTTATTTCATTGAAATAATATTCTGTTTTCTGAAGGATCATGTGACACTAAAAACTGGAGTAATGATGCTAAAAAAACTGGCATTGCATCACAGGAATAAATTACAATTTAAAATATATTCAAACAGAAAACAGTTATTTTAAATTGTAATAATATTTAAGACTTTCTTCAACATGCAAAAAAGTAATGTAGATTAACATCTAATAAACAATAAATGTTCTGCATGAGCAAAATAGGAACAGGGTGTTCAGCAACTGAACAAAAGTAATGTGACGCACACACCTGAGATGTAGACAGATTTGTTGATTATTGTACTTTTCATATTTTAGTAGTCTATATTTTTGTTTCAAAATCTCTTTCTCTTTTTTTTGCAGTCAGGAGTCCCTATAGACGACTGCGTTGCAGTCAGACGGACAATATCTTCAGTTTTAATGAATCGCCTTCTTCTACACCAACATCCCCGTACAGATCATCCGTTTTATCGCCTTATTTTATGTCGTCCCCCACATCCCAGAGCCCAATCCTTTTCACTAGCACTTCAGCTTCCTCACTGCAAAATGGTGCAGTGGTACCTACCACAAGCCAGATCCAACTATCTTCACCTAAGATGATGGAGCCACAATTCCAAACTCAACCATCATCTTCAACCGATGCAACTGAATCTGAAATCAAAACTCCCATCAGTGATATACTAGATAGTCTGGTCTTTTACCCACCTCCACCAGCCCCTGAGCAGTTCCAACCAGATGAATCACAGATAGAGGATGAGTTTCCTCCACCTCCCCCTGGTTTTGAGAATTCACCAGAACCATCTGTGAACCAGCCTGGGACACTTGACAAAGCCTTAGAGCCTCTTCTTCCTCCATCATGTGCTTTGGTACCTGGACCACCCAGCAGACCACTTCCTGCTCTGCCTGTTTCTCCACAAATGCTGAAAGACCTGGAACCAGAGAGAGATTTTACTGCTCGGGCATCAGTTATATCTACGGTTGAGGAAGAGGAGGATGAAGGAAGTGAAGAAAAAGAGATTAAATGTGAGGGGAAAGATGCGACTGAAGAGACGGATGGAGAGAGAGCGGGGCAGGAAGAAACGGGAGACATAATGAAAAGAGGAAAGGAAGAACATGATGGGACGACTATGGAAAAACATGAAAGTGAAAAAGAATCAAATGGTAAAACAATGGCAGAATATGAGAGTGGAAAAGAACAAGATGGGAAAATGTTGGAAGAATGTGAGAGTGCAGAAAAACAAGATGGAAAAATTATGGAAGAACGTGAGGGTGAAGAAGAGAAAGTTGCGGAAATTATGGAAGAATTTGAGAGTGGGAAAATAATAGAGGAACAAGAGAGTGAAAAAATACAACATGAAACAATGAGGTTAGAGTGTGAGCTAGGAAAAGAGCAAAATAGAGAAATTACAGAAAAACCTGACGAAGATGGGAAAGATTCGGAAGAACATGAAAATGAAAAAAAGGTGGAAGAACATGAGCAAGATGGGAAAACTGTGGATGGATTTGACAGTGAAAAAGATGAGAAAAGCATGGAAATATCTAAAACTGAAACTATGCAGTCTGTAAAGGTAATGGAAGAATGTGAGCAAGAAAATAAGAAAATGGAAGAAAGATGTGAGGAAGAACATGAGAGTGAAAAGCAAAAAGGTGGGAAAATTTTGGAAGAATCTGAAGTTGAAAAAATACATGATGGGAAAGATTTGGAAGAACATGAAAGTGTAAAAATTATGAAAAAACATGAGCAAGACAGGAAAATTGTGGATGCATTTGACAATGAAAAAGAGGAATATAAGAAAAGCATAGAAGTATCTGAAACTGAAACGATACAAAATGCAAAAATTATGGAAGAATGTGGGCAAGAAAATGAGCAAAAAAGAAAATTGGAAGAAAAATGTGAGGAAGAACATGAGAGTGAAAAGGATAAAGATGCGAAAATTATGGAAGAACTTGAGGTTGAAAAAATACAAGATGGGGGCATCATGGAAGAACCTGAAAGTGTAAAAGACCAAGACTGGAAAATTACAGAAGAATTTGAGTGTGAAAATATACAAAATGCAAAAATGACATTACAGTGTATGAGAGAAAATGAGAAAGATGTGAAAATTGTGGATGCATTTGACAATGAAAAAGAACAAGACAAGAAAAGCATGGAAGTATCTGAAACTCAAACAATACAGGATGCAAAAGTTATGGAAGAATGTGGACAAGAAAATGAGAAAATGGAAGAAAGATGTGAGGAAGAACATGAGAGTGAAAAGGAACAAGCTGGGGAAATTATGGAAGAAAATAAGGTTGAAAAAATACTAGATGGGAACATCATGGAAGAGCATGAAAGTGAAAGCCAGAAAAATGAGCAAGATGGTAAAATTGCGGATTCATTTGACAGTGAAAACGAACAAGACAAGAAATGCATGGAAACATCTGAAACTGAAACAATACAGTATGCAAAAATGATGGAAGAATGTGGGCAAGAAAATGAGCAAAATTGGAAAATTGCAGAGAATTATGAGGAAGAACATGAGAGTGACAAGGAACAAGCTGGGGAAATTATGGAAGAACAAGAGGATGAAAAAATACAAGATGGGAACATCATGGAAGAGCATGAAAGTGAAAGGCAAAAAAATGAGCAAGATGGGAAAACTGTAGAAAAATGTGAAGAAGAATATAAGTGTGAAAAAGAATTTGATGGAGAAATGATGGAAGAATATGGAAGCGAAGAAAAACAAGATGGGAAAATTGTAGATTCATTTGACAATGAAAAAGCACAAGACAAGAAATGCATGGAAACATCTGAAACTGAAAAAATACAATATGAAAAAATGATGGAAGAATGTGGGCAAGAAAATGAGCAAAATTGGAAAATTGCAGAGAAATGTGAGGAAGAACACGAGAGTGAAAAGGAACAAGCTGGGGAAATTATGGAAGAACATGAAATTGGAAGCCAAGAAAATGAGCATGCTGTGAAAACGGTAGAAAAATGCGAAGAATATAAGAGTGAAAAAGAAATGGAAGAACATGTATGGAAAGAGAAACAAGATGAAAAAATTATGGATGCATTTGACGGTGATAAAGGACGAGATGAGACAAGCATAGAAGTATTTGAGGCTGAAAAATTACAATATGCAACGAAGATGGAAGAACATGAGTCAATGAATTGGAAAATAACTGAAGACTATGACAGTGAAAAAATAAGAAATGGAGACAGAGAAGAACATGAAATTGAAAAAGAAGGGAGGAAAGTGGTGGAAGTTTTTGAGACTGAAAATACACAAGATGTAAAAGGTATGGAAGCATGTGAGCAAGAAAAGGTGCAAGATGGAAAAAATGTAGATGAACGTGAGAGCAAAAAAGAAGATGATGGTGAAAAACAAGAAGGTAGAAGATTGGAAAAAGACCAGGATTGTAAAATTGGGGAAAGCGAAAAAATACAATATGAGAACATCTTGGGGGAATTTGAAAGTGAAAACAAACAAGACAGTATGACAGAAAACCAACAGCAGGACAAACTGAACCAAGATAATGAACGAATGCCACACATGGATGTAGATAAAGCAGTGAACGTGACTGTGCTCAGGACGGAAGAATCCAACACAGAGATTATAAAGAGGGATGAGGCGACAGAAGAACGTGTTAAAGAGGTAAAACCTGATCAAGAAAATGACAGGGAACAGACAGACAGATCTTTAATCCAGACAGAGGAGGCTGACACAGTTTTTTCTCAGCATGCACTCTTCCCAGAATCCCACGCTACAGAGCCATCTCAAATCAGTGACGCATGTATTTCTGAAAGCATTTCAACCACTCACGATAAAACTGTGCCAAAGATGAGCTCAACTGATACCTCACTCCAAATGAACTTGCCAACCATTGAGGTCAAATCAGATCTTTCAAGTTCGACAAATCAAAGAGATTCAGACATGAAAGAGAAAACTGAATCTGCTGACTCTCAAGCTTCCTCAGAGAACAGCCAGGATTCCACATCACCTGATACAGAAACATGCGCTACAGTGAAGGATAAACAGACAGATGCAGGAGTGCTTAAAGAGGAGAAAATTGTGGACAGCAGCCATGATTTCGCAGATTTTTCGCTTGATTCTATAGCTGAGAATCAAGCTGGGATTGGACAATCCGATGAAGGGGAAGGGCTTGTACCTGTCAGTCATTTCTCAGAAGACTCAGGTAATGAAAATGGCGTCATTGGATAAAGAGTTCTTTAAGAATTTTAAAGGAATAGTTTAGCCAAAAATGCAAATTCTGTCATTAATTACTCACCCTCATGTCGTTCCAAACCTGTAAGACCTTCGTTTATTTTCAGAACAGAAGTTAAGATATTTCAGATGAAATCTGAGAGCTTTCTGAGCCTGCATAGACAGCAACGCAACTGACACGTTCAAGGGCCAGAAAGATAGTAAGGACATCATTAAAATAGTCCATGTGACATCAGTGATTTAACAGTAATTTTATGAAGCTACGAGAATACTTTGTGTACAACGAAAACAAAAAACTCTATTCAACAATTTCTTCTCTTCCATGTCAGTCTTTGAAGCGTTTCACAAGAGTACCACAATGCGTAAAATTGCCATTTTCCAATACAATAATAAATTACATTTTAAAACATTAGAAAACACCTATATTAAATTATAATGTTTTTAATATTTCACATTATTACAGTTTTACTGTATTTTTAAGCAATTACATGATCCTTGGAGAGCATAAGAGACTTCTTTAAAAATAAATAAATAAATAAAAAACGTACTGCTTCCAAATGTTTGAATGATATGTTTGAAAAAATTATTTTTTAATAATAAAATTATTTTAGAATTCTATTAGTATAAAACATTTCAAATGTAAAATTTTTTAATAGAAAGCCGAAACTTTCCTTTGTGGTTTTGTTTGAAATCTAAAAAGCATAAATCGACTATGTGAGTCAAAAACAAAAAAGATTTTTTTTTATAAGAATATTTTTGAAAGACAATATTTAAATGATTATGGACTATACTTTTGAGTAAAAATACAATTTTGTTATTTAATAATTTTATTATTTTTTAATAATAAAATGATTTTAGAATTCTATTAATTAATTAATGTTACATTTTTTTAATAGAAAGCCGAAACTTTCTTTTGTGGTTTTGTGTCGAAATCTAAAAATCATAAATAGACTAAATGAGTCAAAGACGAAAAGGATTTAAGCCAAAAAACTTTAAGTGTAAATACTGCTTTAAATTGTTATTTTCCAAAAAAAAAAAAAAAAAAAAAAACTTTTAAAATGTTTTCTGTTTAATTTAATTGCCTTTTTGTTTTAGTTTTTGTGAGCAAAAAGTAAATATCATACAGTGTAACAATCTTGTCAGGCTTGTTTACAACAAAAATCAATTTATGACATATTAAAAGACAAATTACTTTTACCCCAAATAATAATTAGTTGTAATTTTACATTTTTAAAATTGGCCACTATCCTAGGTTTTGCCTGTTTGTCAGTAAGAATTTTTACTCATTTAAAACACAATAAAATTTGATATGCTCCCTGATTCTTTTATATTTTATTAAGTCGGAATAAGTATGTTGTTTGAATTTTTACATAAATATTGTGTTATACTGAATGACAATGTAACATTATTTCAACCAAATTTACAATTTACATTTTATTCTCCAAAAATGTATTTGAAACAAAAGTAGACACTTACATTTAATGTGCTTTCTAAGAAGTATGTTTTATCAGTAAATCAATTTTTAAATAAGCCATTGGTTTTAACTGATAAAATCTTCTTTATTGTTTTGAAACTTTACAGATTCTAAAGTGGACCTAAAATGTTGTATTACTCATCAGCTGGATCCGACCGATGATATAAGTGATGCTGAAGAAAGAAAAGAGGCTATATCACTCCTAGCCAAAGACACAGATGTGGAGCAGAACTCAAAATGCGATTCTGACGCCGACCAAGTTAATGAAGACATTAAACAAGAAAGCGAAACCAATGTGGAAACTCCCAGCGACATGAGGAATGATAAGATAGCTGATGAAAAGTGAAGAGCATAATTGGTAGGTGTGAGCTGTTATCTCCGAGCAAATCATTCTGTTAAAGAATGCAATGTTACTGGTTTGGATTGGCATTAATTATAAAACCTTAAGGAGTGGAAGGGTAATTCAGGGCTAATCGCACATTTGCTGTCCTTTTCACCCCAGGTCGGTTGCTTTTTGTAAGTCTTGGATGGTGAAATCCTACAATGCGATATAACTGCTATACATAATTACCCCAATTTAGAGATTTAGAGTAAATCTCATCATGATAATTATATTAGTAAATCTCAAAAGTGCTTTTGCTGGAAGGAAATATTACACTGCAATTTTCGACCGAACTCGACCTAGTATAAACACCTCAACCTCAAATTATCTCGTATCAAGAGTACAGAAAAAGTAAACTTGCACTGTGACCCGTGCCCAGCAAAGGATTATGGGATAGATGGGCCATCAATCAGAACAAGACAGACAGACGGGAGACATGTTTATAAGGTACATTGAGTGCAAATGCTTTTACTGTAACATCAGTGTCGCTATCTCTCTTCACATCGTGCATTCCTTTGGCAAAAATATTGGATAAGATTCAGCACGATTCAGATTCAGCAAAAACATACCAGGTTTATGCCCTGGTTGCTTTCTGCTATGTATACTGTCACGGGGTGAAGAATCACACGACAGAGAGAGCTGAGTGAAAAACCCCCCGGAGGGTGGATTTTATTATAATACTTCGTGAAAACAGGTGCAGAAAGAAGACGTGGGGTGCTGGCGTGGCTGGTGCTCTGTCTCGGTCCTCGTGCTCGAAAGTGGGTGTCCGTGTCGTGCTCCTTAAGTGGGCTGTCGGTCACTCGCTGCTTTCTGGCAAAGAGAGAAAATGAGTTAGTAGCGTCCAGCATGTGTGAGATCCAAGTCTGACTCGGTAGCGTGTTTCAGCGTCTTTTGTAGGCAGGTCTTGATTGGAAAGCAGCCGTGACCGATCAGCCGGTGATGGTGGCGTGCAGCTGACGATCGTTGGTTACCAGGGCGACGCTGATGAGCCCGGAGATACTCGTCACAATACACACCTAAAAAAAAGTTACTTTAAAGGAATAGCTCACCCAAAAATAAAACTTTGCTAAAAATGTACTTACTCTCAGGCCATCCTAGATGTAGATGAGTTTGTTTCTTCACTGGAACTTAGAAATGTACATCATTTGCTCACCAGTGGATCCATTGCAGTGAATGGGTGCCGTCATAATGAGAGTCCAAACAGCTGATAAAAACATCACAATAATCCACAAGTAATCCACACCACTTCAGTCCATCAACTAACATCTTATAAAGTGAAAAGCTGCATATTTGTAAGAAACAAATACACCATTACACTGTAAAAAACAATTTGTTGAGTCAACTTAATATAATTTGTAACCTGGCTGCCTTAAAATTTTAAGTTCAGTCGACTCAAAAAAAGTTTATGCAACTTGAAATGTTAAATTATACTAAGCGACAACTTAGATATTTGAGTTGAATCAACTTCAAATTTTAAGGCAGCTGGGTTACTTACCCATCTGTTAAGTTTAGCAAACACAAATATCTAAGTTGTTACTTAGTACAACTTAACATTTCAAGTTAACTAAACTTATTTTAGTTGACTGAACTTAAAATTTAACTTAACTTAAAATAAGGCAGCAGGGTAACAAATTATTTTAAGCTGACTCAACAAATTGTGTTTTTTATTTTTTACAGTGTAGGCCGTTTTAACTTTAAACAGTCACTTCCGGCTGAAGTGAGAGTCCATAATCCATAATAATGCTTCCTCCAGTCCACTGATATGTATACAGTAGTTTAGTAGTTAAACTGTTTTCATTTGTAAATGGTGCTTGATCTGTGCATATTTCTCTCTTGATTCAGACAGGATGACTTTTTCACTGAAAAAAGCAATTTTATGGCTACAGAACTCATGTTTATTACAAAAATGCAGCTTTTCACTTCACAAGATGTTAACTGATGGACTGGAGTCATGTGAATACAGTGTAATAAGGGTTATTGTTAAAAAAAACTAAATTAAATTAAAGAAAAATTCATTACTTGAAACAAAATAAAATAAAACAAACAAACAAAAAAAACGCTTATATACATGTTTGTATATATAAAAATATTTTTAAAAACATTTGTATTTTTTTATTCATTACTTGAAATAAAAAAATATATATATATATATATATAAAGAATTTTATTTTTTTTGTATTTGTATATATATATATATATATATATACAGTGCACAGCAAAAATAAGTACACTCACTCTGAATAAATGTAAAAGATGTATTTACTTAATGATCACTAATATAATTCATGGAAGGATGACAAAATTGAAATTTATTAAACATATACTTAGTAAAAACAACAAAATATATGCCAGTATTTTCTGTAAAATAAATAAATTTGTTTAAATGAAGGATTGCAGAAATGAGTACACCCTAGACGTAATTCAGCAAATGTATGATATTCTAGTACTTATTATGTCCTCCAGAACTTTAAGTAAACTGCTCTGACCCTTCTTGTCACTGAGTGCTCAAGTTCATGACAATTTTTCACATCTGTCCTGTTTAACTCCTGGAGGACGACCTCCTTAAATGCCCTGGTCTTTAATGGGGAGTTTTGCTCAGCTCATCCCCCACAGCTGCTCAAAAGTGTTACGACTGAGTGAAATACATGTTCACATTGGGAGAATGAATACCTTCATTGTCATGCTTTAAAAATGCCCAATAATGCAGGGAATGAGGGAAGGGTAGCGTCTTCTGTTTCAAGTTTTTGTATTACATCTCACAGTGGTGTGTGAATTCATGACAGCATTGATAGAGCACAACTCCCTCACACCTTCAGCACTCATACATCCCAATATAAGAGCTTTACCACCACTGAACGTCACTGTGGGAACCAGGCATTTCTCACTGTACTCCTCCTCTAGCAACACCAGAACATTTTGGATGCTTTTGGATCCGAAATGATTGACTTGGTCTCTTGAGACCAGAGTATGGATTCCCAAAAGTCTATATTTCGTAAATATGGGCCAGCTTTTGCCAGCTCTGAGACACTTGAATGTATTTCTTTTTCTAGCACAAATTCACTCATCATTAAATGAAAACTTAAAGTGAAGACCTGATTATTTCAGGAGCCTTGTCAGAAGTCCAAGTCGGTGTTATTTCTGCTATATTGCCACATTTAAAACAATAATTTGGTATTCCACTTATACCATTGTCCTCTTTTATGCTAAGAAATAAGTCACCTGGCATTTCTCTCCCAAGTGGTTCCATTGTTGCCAGCATTAATTTTGAGTATGATTCAGTAAGCTATATAACACTTCTAATTGTCAGGGAATTAGTTGTCTTTAGAAGTTTTGGTTCAATACACTTACCTGTTTTACCTCACTTACCAAAAGGTTTTTTTTTTTTTCCATTTAGTAACTTTCAGGAGGGTGTACTCATTTTTGCAACACAACATTTTATCACTTTCATAAGAAAATCTTATTTTCCTGAATAATTTTTACATTCTTCTTTGGTAACTGATCAAGCAGGCTTGTTAGAACATTATATCTCCACAGAATCCTAACATGTCTTCTAAGTAAAGAGTAATTGCTGAATTGTTTTAGAGGGGGTGTATGCATGTATACACACGTTTCTTTTTTACATTAAGTTTACATTAAGTACTAAAATAACTAAATCAACTAAAACTAAAAACTTACTAAAAAATATAGTATATGGACAAATTAAAATAATAAAAATGAAAAACAAACTTTAAGTAAATTTAAAATGAAACCAGAAAATATAAAAATCAATTTTTAATTCAAAATATATTAACAAAAACTATAATAGTATATCAGTGATACTAAAATAACACTAAGCACATAACATCAAGCTCCTTAACTTCATAAAAGAGTACAAAATGGGCCCCTGGAATTGATTCAAGCAGGTATATCTAGATTTACTTTTTTCTTTCTGTGTACAAAGATGGATTGTTTACCAAAATGCCAAACATAGCTTTTAGGGTTATTCATACATGTTTACCCGAATCTCAAACTTGAAAGAGACGTTAGCATTGTGGCATGTGGGGGTGGCCACACCTTTGATGAGACCTGGATCACTTCCATATTTACATTCAAATCATTGCTGCTTTAAAGTGCCCCTATTATGCCATTTTAAAGGTTGCTAATATTGTTTTAATAGACTCCCAAAACAGGTTTACATGAATGCAAGGTCAAAAACAACTTCAGTTTTATCTAAAAATAGATTTAATTTTACCCCATTTCTAAATTATTCAACGACTCGTGCGAAGCAGTTTGAAGAATCAGTCTCTCTAAACCCCTCCTTTCCGTGAGCCCTCACTGCTGTGATTGGTCAGATGGCGCAGTCCTTTATGATTGGTTTACCGCGTACAGCGTGTCGGAGAACGAAACGCCCATTGCCATAACTGACTGACAGCCCTGGATACTTGTCAATACATAGAAATGATGGCATCGATTTTACCATACCAATTCCAGCCAGAGTCTGATGATAAAACGGATGAAGTGGCTGATCGACAAGTTAGCACGGGCTACCGTGGAAAGTGTAGGGTTAGGGTTAGGAATGTAAGCGAACTGGGCACACCTCTATGTTGTAAACTTCAACATTGTATAATGTATTAAGGCGGCTTTCACACCGAACGCGGAAAGCGCTGCGCTGGCCGCTGGGTTCAGTGCAGCCCTGCAGAGTGCAGCAGCAAAAGTTAATTTGTACAACTCATTTTGAACTTTGTCCGCGGGGAGCGCACACGCTTTGTTCGGGGCAGAAACAAGCCGTCCTCGCAGGGCGGAAGAAATTGAAATGAATGGGTTTGCAAGTTGTTCGCGACGTAGAATGTGGGCGGACATTATGCAGATGTGTTACTTTGTGACGTATGGCCGTAACAGAAAAAGATTCGAATTCCTGACGACTCGTTCAGGCAAATGTGAGCCAACTCTTTTTTTTGATAGACAATAACTTTATTTATCGTGCACTGTCGGCTTCACAACTTTGCAGATAGTTTATGTTCACATACAGCTGCATGACACACTACATGAAAGATCATATTTGAAAAGGCATAATAGGAGCACTTTAAAAATTAACATGCAAATCAGTATGCTCCCATCGTTAAGGGCAAATGCAAGAATGTTTTGTGCAAACAAACAATGATAAGTAAGCCAAGTTAAATGTGTGGCTCTCCAGCTTGAAGTGAAGATTCATGACAGGCTGTTGATGTAAAGAAAAAAATAATAAAGAAAGAAAATCATTTCAAAACAACTGCAGTAATAAACAATTGAACTGACAACTGAAATAAATATATAAAATATAAAAATAAATTCTAAGAAATAAAAAACATAAGAATTTTGATATATATATATATATATATATATATATATATATATGTATATATGTATATATATGTATATATATATATATATATATATATATATATATATATATATACACATATACACACACACACATTTTATTTTATTAATTATTATTAAATATAAAAATGCATGTATCTAGTTGCCAAAGTTGGAGTACTAAAATAATAAAATAATTAAAAATTAACAAAGAAGTTTGCTAATTAATTTTAAAAACACATACAAAATTAATTATAATTCAGATTTTAAAAATGGAATTATTCCAAATAACAAAAACTAAAATACTACTACTAAAATACTTGTGCGAATAGCTACATACTAGTCTGAATATATCATATTTAATCCTAGTGCAGAATTATGTGTTCAGATAGAGTTATAAGTATCATGAAAAAAATGTTGTGACTCAAATAGCTAATAAATTTTTACCCTTTTTTTAAATAATTAATTTGTTTATAAGCATAAAATGGCATTATGTGTATTACATGGCAATATTTTCTCACATAATTATTTTCATTGAAATAGAATATTTCAAACGTTTGGGGTCAGTAAATTGTTTTTTGTTTTGTTTTTTTAATCAGCAAGGATGCATTTTATAGTTAAAAAATGACACTGAAGACATTTATAATGTTATAAAACATTTCTGTTCATCTGAAAAATCAAGAAGAACAATCATTTTTTTAACTAGAAGAATTGTTTCTTAAGCAGCAAATCAGCATATTAGAATGATTCTGAAGGATTATGTGATGCTGAAAACTGGAGTAATGATGCTGAAAATTCAGCTTTGCAATTACAGAAAAAAATAGAAAATTAATACAATATTTATATATATTAATTATACACACCAAATTATGTAATTGTATATCAGATGGCAATTTGGCCGGATATGTTGTGTGACATGCCATCACCCTTAAAAATTATACAAGGTAAAAGAAAAAATAATCTAGACTGTATTGTATACAAGTTGAGGGGTAAATTATTCCCACTGTGTTCAATCACCCATTCAAGATTACTCATATATCATTTTATTTAAGGTTACATTCAATTGAACAAAAACGACATTTACAATAATTTTAAATAAATGCTGTAAGTCCTGCCAAAATGCATCACAGTTTGCACAAAAATATTAAGCAGCTGTTTTCAACATTGATAATATGAAATGTTTCTAGCATTGAATCAGCATATGTAGAATACTTTCTGAAGTATCATGTGACACTGAAGACTGGAGTAATGATGCTGAAAATGCTGACAATTTACAGTAAGACAAAGCCGAGGTGAGCATAAGAGACTTCTTTCAGAAATATAAAAATTTTACCAACCCCACACTTTTGAATAGTAGAGTATTTTCATAAAAATAAGCCCCCAAAAATAGTTCAGGTGAACACATTTTATACTAAACACCATGAAATAATTCTGGGTTAAATATACAATGTGAAACAGAAACATACTTGTGCGTGTTCCTGGAACATTGAGCCATCTGACATATGGGGAATGTACTCAGCAAACAAGTTTATAAACTGTCTGTTGATCCTATTGATTCCACAATCCACCTTGACAAATATATATGTGCTGCATTTCCTCTTTCGTTTTCTTTCTTACAATTTTTTTTTACATCTATAGTCCTTCACATGAGATGCCTTGCTTCTTATTCATTAGTTTGTGCTGTAATTTAATCCAATGTGGAAAATATAAACATGTATACACTGCTGTTCAAAAGTTTGCGATCAGTAGGATTTTTAATGTTTTTTTTAAAAGAAGTCTCCTATGCTCATCAAGGCTGCGTTTATTTGATTAAAAATACAGAAAAAATTGTGATATTGTGAAATATTATTGCGGTTTAAAATAATGGATATATATTTATAAATATTTTTTAAGATATACTTTATTTCTGTGATGAAAAAGCTGAATTTTCAGCATCATTACTCCAGTATTCAGTGTCACATGATCTTTCAGAAATGACTTTTATTATCAGTGTTGGAAACAATTCTGTTGTTCAGTATTTTTTTAGAACCTGCGATACTTTTTTAGGATTGATGAAAAAAAGTTTAAAAGAACAGCATTTATTCCAACCTTTTTTTTTTTTTTACAATTCACATCCTTGCTGAATAAATGTATTAATTCCTTTAAAAAAAAAAGAACAAATAACAATTTACTGAAGACAACCTTTTAAATAGTAAATGGTTATTTCTATTTAAAAAAAGAATCTGTTCTTTTTAACTTTTTAATTATTATTAAAAGGATCATGTGACATTGAAGACTGGAGTAATGATGCTGAAAATTCAGCTTTGCATCACAAGAATAAATTACATCTTAAAGCATATTAACATAGGAAACACTTATTTTACACTGAAATATTATTTCACAATATTACAGTTTTTTCTGGATTTTTGATCAAATAAATGCAGCTTTGATGGGCATAAGAAACATCTTTTCTTTTTTTTTTTTTTTTTTTTAAAAAAAAGCATTAAAAATCTACATTGTATATTTTCATTCAGTTGTACATCCACCTAATCTAATAATTCATTATTTCCATCTCTTTCACACAGGAGATATCATGGGAACTCTGTGCCAATCATAGATGAGCCTGTTTAGAGAAATATGACTAAAAGATATTTCTCTCAACCAATCACTGGAGGCCTTTCAGTGATACACAAATTATTCTCATGTGTGCACAATAATGCAATATTAAGAACTACGTCCACAAATGCACTCAACATATAACAGGCTCCAAGTGTTTGAGACCACACTGAAAATTAAGAAAATGTATACATTTTTAAAAATTCTGTGAAATGTTATTTTGTAAAATAAAGCAGCTGTATTTGTCAAATCATGCTGGAGAATATGATTATCATGACACACCAAATACTAAGACATCATAGACTGATGTTCATTTTTTCTATTTAGCTTTTCACTCATATTGATAATATAATTTGTATTGGATAAAATGCACTATATTAAAAAAAAAAACATTAATTTTCACAAACAGACTCAGACTTTTGACTGTAGGTTATGTGTAGTTACAGAGCATATATGTGTATTTATTATTCATTTTTTTCTCTTAAGCAAAATAAACTGTTGTTACTCTATAATGGTTCTTACTTTCCAATAAAGATTTCTCCAAAATAGTAAATATGGTGTATGCTATTCATGTGACTTATTTGACTCTATTTACAAATTTAGATGGATATCTCTTCTCGAAAGAATAGGTGAAAAGAATCACTTTACTGAGTCATTGTGTTAACCGTCCGTACCACTGGTTTACCAATTAAATCACATCAGTTAGCACAAAGACAGTCAGTGCAAACATTACAAAGTTCACTCAAGTTTTATAAGCTTATAAGAGAATAAAAACACTTTTACTGCAAAAACAGGTAAATTCATCACTGGCATTCTAAGATTCAATGGTATGCCTGCTTTGAAAACTAAGCTCCTGCCTTAATTTTGTTGATCTGATAATAGTAACCATGAGTCTGTTGATAACATACTTGAAATGCTTTGCACATCTACGTCACTTGCTGAAAACGATCATATAATTATTTGAATCTTGTGACTGGTTCACGGAAGTCAGGTGGCACATGTTTGCCTCATGAATATTAACCTGATTATGCAAAACTTATATAATGCTATTTTACCAGTTTTGAAAATAGTTCATGTACTGATCCAGACAAGTAAAAATTGACATGTAAAACATAACCATTAGATAAAATCATTCAAATGTTGGCACTGATGGTTTTAACATTCCTGAAAATAATGAAGAAGAGTTTCTTCGAATTTTATTAAAATGCTCTTCACACCAATAAAAAAAGGTTCTTTTAAGAACTGTTCACTTAAAGGTTCTTGGAGGAACCCAAAGCAGGTATAGGGACAAACTCAGCTATTGCAAAATGTGAAAAGGGAATAAATTGCCCATATCCGAGGATGCATTTCAAGCACGGAATACGTTTGTTTGTGAGTGTGAGTGAAGAAAGATGGCAAAGAATGAGAACTGTTGACAGTTGACCAAAAAAGTTGTGGAATGGAGAAAAAGAAAAATGTAGGAACGTTTTTTTTTTTTTTTTTTGAAAAACGATGCTGGCAGGAAACAGGTTTAAGATTTACTGCCAATCATTTCATCAGGTCATATCTTCTTGCTAATCAGGATCTGAGAGTGAAATGAGGAAATTTAGCACATTTTCCTTTTTTTAGGGGATTTTTCACAATGTTCCTTTATGTTTCTTAACAAAAACAAGTTTGCAATGCCTATCAGCTGAAATTTAATCTAAGATAAGTCTTTAAAAAATCATTTTTAACCTCAATTAATACATACAAAACAGTCAGTTTATTAAAAGAAGTTGTATGACTAAACACAATTTTAAATACAAATATCAGCCTTGAAGTTGGAATCCAATCTAGATACAGCTGAAGTCAGAAGTGTACAAACACCTTGCAGAATCTGCAAAATATTCATTATTTTACCAGGAGGGATCATACAAAATGCATGTTATTTTTTATTTAGTACTGACCTGAGTAAGATCTTTCACATAAAAGATGTTTACATATACTCGACAAGAGAAAATAATATTCAAAAGTTTACATACACTTGATTCTTGAAACTGTGTTGATCCACAGCTGTTTTTTCGTTTAGTGATAGTTGTTCACAAGTCCCTTGTTTGCCCCGAACAGTTAAAAGTTTAGAAAAATCCTACAGGTCCCACAAAGTCACACTGAATACAACTGAGAGACTCATATGTAAATATTACAGAAGGTTCAAATGCTCACTGATGCTTCAGAAGGAAACACAATGCATTAAGCCAGGGGGTGAAAACTTTTTGAATTTGAAGATCGGGGTAGATTTAACTTATTTTGTCTTCTAGAAAACATTCAAGTATCTACACGTCTTTGCTGCCGTACCATGGGTCCAGCAGGCGCAATGATATTACGCAGCGCCTGAAAATAGTCTCCCTGTGCAAGCAGGTGGTTACTAGGATACTCAATATAAAATCAAACCGCTCAGACATCCACAGTTCAACACGCGCTTATGAATTGTGTTTTTTTGGTTTTGCATTTAAATAATTTCCTTGTTTTATTTATCTGGAAATTTGCAGTGTGTGCACCCGTGATTTCACATGCTGACATGAGGAATGCTTCCCTGTTTATATCTGAAAAAGCAACACTTGCAGAGCACCTTCCCTTCTAATGACATACAATGATAAGCCTTTCTAAACCTGTTGTCCAACAAAAGAGAAACGTATAACTTATTTTTACTTCACAACATCAGTCGAGTGTTTGAAATAACTTCCTTTTGTGATCTAATGTGGCTTCTTATCATAGAATGAGGCGGACATTAAATTCTATACTGTATGTCGAATGGCTTACAAATATACTTAATCATTATGAAAATACCCGAGATGGCTTGAAGAACACAGATAAACCATATATTTTATATTGATATATTATTATTTATTTTTCCCGACGTCAAAATCAGAAGCATATAAGTATTAGAAAACATAATTCCTGGCTGCATCTATATCCATTAACCACTGGATATTTGTTAAAGGGGTCATCGGATGCCCATTTCCACAAGTCGATATGATTCTTTAGGGTCTTAATGAAAAATCTATAATATATTTTGGTTAAAAAATCTCAATGGTTGTGTAAAACAACACCCTTTTTACCTTGCCAAAATCAGCTCTGCAAATATCATCTCATTCTGGTCGAGGCTGCTTTAAATGCAAATGAGCTCTGCTTGCCCCTTCTCTCTTCTCTGTGGAAAGACGAGCCTGTTTACTTTAGCCGCATTTAGCCGAATGAAACTCATCCTATTTTGTGTGAAAATCTGAAAAATAATACCTCTCTCAAAAGAAATATTAAGCAGACATATAATAATCCATGCTTTTTCCAGTGTACAGAGGTGTACAGGAGTATTTAGTTGTTAATTAGATGCAAAACAAACAAACAAACAAACAAAAACACACTGATATGGCAAGCTATCAAAACCGACTACAGAAGAGTCAAGTTTTAGATAGGAAAAATATCGAAACTCTTTGGTCATTTTTGAGTGAGATGCTAACGGTCTAATCAGATTCAATGATCTATGCTAAGCTATGCTAAAAGGGCTACTGCCAGACCCAGAGATCGGCTGAATGGATTCAAAAATGGTAAAACTCAATTGTTTAACTCTAGGGGAGTTGGAAAATGAGCCTATTTTCAAAAAAAGTGAGTGTTCCTAATGCATCATTTTTCCTTATAATGCATCAGTGAGCATTTGAACCTTCTGTAATAGTTGCATAAGAGTCCTTCAGTCATTCTCAGTGTGAAAAGATGGACCTCAAAATGGTACAGTCATTGTAGAAAAGAGTTCAAATATACAAAAATGCTGAAAAACCATTTGTGGGACCGGAAGGATTTTTCTGAAGAACAGCAGGCAGTTTGACTGTTAAGGTCAAACAAGAGACTCATGAACAACTATCACTTAAAAAAAAAACAAAAAACAAAAACGCACAGCTGTGGATCATTCAGGTAACAACACAGTATTAAGAATCAAGTGTATCGTAGTTAAGTGTAACAGGGTCATTTTTATAAATTCAAGTATTATTTTCTCTTGTGGACTACATGTAAACATTTTTATGTAATATGTTTTATTCAGGTCAGTACTGAATAAAAAATTACATGCATTTTGTTTGATCCTTATTATTTTGATAAAATAATTAACACTTTGCAGATTCTGACTTCAACTGTATATGCTATATTTCCTCACAAAAAAGCTACTTGGTTTGATATTTTGTCTATTTTAAAGAAATGCATACCCTAAGTGTGCATTAAGTGTACACATATTTTTCTGCAGTTTTGCACAGCCACTGTTCTTATCAGAAAAACAGGTTATTCAAGGCAAGAAAATTGTGCTTTTATTACAGAGTATGACTTTAAATATATGGTTGGATACGTGTGGACAAGCACAACAAAAAAGGCAGACAACATAAGTAGTCTGTCTTGCTGCCAAAGCCCTGACAAACAAACATGTCAACACTGTCGCACTTCACGTCTGCAGTCTGTCAAGCGCCACTACAAGTGAATGCTTATAAAAATGATGGATGGACTTATTTTAACACTGTTTTGTCAGTTGGAAACTTCTCCTAAGAAGGTAAACAATACTGCATTAGCCACGTCTCTTACATAAATTCATTCCAGGTCATCTCTGTTTCTCTTTGTATAGCGACATATTTTCCACTCCGGTTACTATTAAGGAGTGAAATGGGGGAACAGGTTTTATTTGTGGTTATTTTTTCCTCATTGTTTGCAAATGAGTAAAACAAACCAAACAAAGATAAATCTGCAGGAATAGACAACCGCCTGTGAGTAAGTTTTAATTTCCGTCTGCTTTAAACCTCATCTGCCTAACAAAACCATATTGTCACACAACAAGAACAACATCAGGAGATGTTTGCGTAAGTCTCCCACATGAGTTTTGGAGGAAAATTGGTGTCATAAAATAGGGTACCCCCCAAAAAAAAAAAAAAAAAAAAAAAAAAAATATATATATATATATATATATATATACAGAGTGTCCTGCTTCTTATTTTTTCTTCTGAGATAATGCAATCTTACACAAGATCTTATATAGTTGATCTTATTTATAAAAAAAAAAAAATTTACTTGAGTACTTGAGTCAGAATTTTTCTTCTGAGAAAAATACCCAAGTAATCTTACACACGATCTTAAAGGACAAGTTCACTGTTTTTTTTTTGTTTTGTTTTTGTTTTTGTTTTTTTGCTTATCACAAAAACTATGTAGCTTTTTTTAGGAAAATTGGGGTCATAACATACAGTTGAGCAACAACAGCAAAAAAAAAATAAAAAAATAAAACATTTACTTGAGTGTCTTGCTTCTTAACTGCTTCTTCTTAAATGGCAAGTTCACCAGTCTATTTATTTTTATTTATTTATTTTTATTTAAGTCGCTGAATCTGTATATATATATATATGATAAATATTTTTTTTTCTCTTTTTGAGGAAAATTGGGGTCATAAAATACTGTGGACATCATTTAAAATCATTAGTTTTGTTTTTGAATATATAATATATATACATATATATTCAAAAACAAAACTAATCTTACACAACACGGCAAGTTCACAATTTATTATTATTATAATTATTGTTGTTGTTGAAAATTGGGGGAAAATAGGTCATAAAATAGTTTATCTTATTTATAAAAAAAGAGAAAAATTCCAAAGTAATCTTACACACGATCTTAAAGGGCAAGTTCAGTGTTTTTTGTTGTTTTTTTTTTTGCTGATTTTTTTGCAAGATCTTATATAGTTGATCTTATTTAAAAAAAAAAAAATTTACTTGAGTACTTGAGTCAGAATTTTTCTTCTGAGAAAAATACCCAAGTAATCTTACACACGATCTTAAAGGACAAGTTCACTGTTTTTTTTTGTTTTGTTTTTTTTTGTTTTTGTTTTTTGCTTATCACAAAAAACTATGTAGCTTTTTTGAGGAAAATTGGGGTCATAACATACAGTGGACCAACAGCAAAAAATTTACTTGAGTGTCTTGCTTCTTAACTGCTTCTTCTTAAATGACAAGTTCACCAGTTTATTAATTTTTATTTATTTATTATTATTTCTTTTTATATAAGTCACTGAATTTGTATATATATATATATATATATATATATATATTTTTTTTTAATCTTTTTGAGGAAAATTGGGGTCATAAAATACTGTGGACATAATTTAAAATCATTAGTTTTGTTTTTGAATATCTATTTATATATTTATATCTATCTATCTATCTATATATATATTCAAAAACAAAACTAATCTTACACAACATGGCAAGTTCACAATTTATTATTATTATTATTATTATTATAATTATTGTTGTTGTCGAAAATTGGGGAACAAAATCTTAAACGGCAAGTTCACCAATTTATTTTTTATTATTTATTATAATTTATTTTATTATTATTATTATTATTATCATTTTTTAGTCATTACTGACTGTTTTTGTGGATCACACACACAATTTTTTTTTTTTTTTTTAAGAAAAATGGGATTATAAAATACAGTGGACATCATTAAAAACAGACATTTTTCATTAATGGGTGAACTATTGCTTTAACAATGTCTCACATTGTCCTTTGACTTACTGCAATACTGAACTCTGCTACGAAAAGCACTCAAAATACATTCATGCATTTCTCTCTAATTCTTCCATCAGTAAATTCTGAGCTATTGTAATATTAATGTTACATATTACGGTGTCTATTTTAATTAAGAAATTTTGCAGAGCTACATTTAATAATTACTGGTAATGACATATAACTGAGAATTCAACATCCCACAAAAAAAGTGTGATGGGTAAAACTGATCAATGGTAATATGTAAGACATTTTCATTGTTTAGCGCAAATGTAATTTTTTAAAAAAGCTCATTAAAGGTCAACAACAGTTTATAAGTCTGACTAATGTGCATTCATTTTATTGATATAAAACAGCGCATTACTTCGGAATGCGATGCCATTAAAACTTGGGTGTGGAAATCATTTATGTAGCGTTAACAAGAAGAAGTAATTAACACGAAACTTAATGACAAGCTTCTCCTTGGAAGAACAAATCTTGATGACTACATTTTAACGTAATAATCTCAGAGTAATTATCAGCAATATTTATACTCTGAGGTTTTGGCATTTGTCTTCAGAACAGGAAGAACCTGTCCAACTCAACATTCCAAACAGGAAGGCAGTTGAATAGACATCTCAGCGCTAAGAGGCCATGATTTCATTCAGGAGTAGAGAAACGGCGTGTAGGCATCACAAAACGTTCATGTCAAAGAAACCGCTAAGGGCCGGATAATTAGCTTAACCTTCTCTGGATTACATTCTTCTCCAAATAGGATCCATCCAGCAAACCACCACTGACATCATCTGAAAAGACACAGGTAAGATGTAGTGGAAGAAGCTAATTTGACATAAAACCGTAAAAGGCTAGTTTTCTCAAAAATCAACTTTACTCACCCTCGTCGTTCCAAACCTGTGACTTTCTTTTCTTCTGCCGAAAACCTACAATTAAAGCCAACAGGGTCCAGTGTTGTTTTGAACCCAACTGGCTTTCATTGTACAAACAAACACAAATTTCTCCAAGTTCTGGTTCTCTTTAAATCTCAGAAAAGCGTTGTGTTGGTAGTATAGTAAACAAAATCACACATGGTTGTGTTTAGCTGTTTACATCATGATTAAAGATGATTAGTAAGTATGAATGTGCATGGAGTGAATGATCATCAGTCTTTGTCACTGCTGGATTAGTGAGTTGTCAATGAGACTAACTAATTGTCTGAGTCAAGTAATTGATTCCATAGCTTATGTGACGCATTGGTCATTGTTTATAAATCACAGTGTTTCTTGCATGTCATATAAAGGCCTGAAATTGTTGCATCACACTGGAGGAATCAGACATTTTCACATGTTCATTGCTTTTGTGTTTTTTACAGCTTGAAAGCAAGCAAGCTGTATTTTAGTGATGCAAGTGAACTTTCAGAGCTTTCAACGCATTTAAATCATCTTAATGTACCTCGAGAAATAAGGAAACAACTAAACTGTATACATCAATATGCACTTGTAAAAACAAGTGAAAATCAAAGAGGAAGGAAATGTGAGAGCAGGTGTCAAAAAAGCAGCTAACAATGAGAGATTCAATATTGCTGTCAAGCCGCATTTTCTACTCATGCCAGATAGGCATCATGTGCGTCAGACACGTTTCGGTGAATTACTGTCCGTACAAAGTCATGGTACACTGAGTGTTTGATAGTCAAGTCACCTGTCTGAGATGACTGCCGTGATTAAGATATTAATCTGCCCAGGTGAAGTTTGATCTGGACATTAGATTGATTATCTAACATGAACTCAGAGCTTTGCGAAGTTAACAGGTTAAGGATGGAATGAAGATAAAGTTAGCAGTTTAATCAGTTGAAGATAACGTTCAAGCATAATTTATTCTGTGCATGAACAATTTGATAAGAACGGCAATTGTGACCCTTGACCGCAAAACCAGTCCTAAGTAGCACGGGTATATTTAAAGCAAAAATGACCAAAAACACATTGCAAGGATCAAAATTATTTATTTTTTGTCTTTTATGCCAAAATTATTTAATTATTATGATTAATTATTAGGTAATTAATATCC
This sequence comes from Labeo rohita, assembly GCF_022985175.1. NCBI lineage: Eukaryota > Metazoa > Chordata > Actinopteri > Cypriniformes > Cyprinidae > Labeo > Labeo rohita. Next base: position 23,931,711 of record NC_066889.1, on the reverse strand, counting down.
TATACTTAATTATTGGATCATGTTCCATAAAGATATTTTGTAAATTTCCTACCATAAATATATCAGAATTTAATTTTTGATTAGTAATATGCATTTTAATAATTTCTCATTATTTTTATTTTTTTGCACCCTCCAGCTTTTCAAATAGTTGTATCTATGTAAAATATTGTCCAATCCCAACAATGGAAATCTTTTTTATTCAGCTTTCAGATTATGTATAAATCTAAAATTTAAAAATTCTATAAATCTAAGTAAAAAATTACCCTTAAGACTGATTTTGTGATCCAGGGTCACGATTAGAGTTTCCGCTACTGAATACAAAATAAAAAAAGATAATTCTGACCTTTTATCTCACAATTCTGACCTTTTTTCCTCACAATTGCAAGTTTTTATTTTTTTAGAACTATGAGTTTTTATCTCACAATTGTGACTTTTTTCCTCAGAATTACATGACATAAACTCAGAATTATGACTTTTCTTCTCTGACTTTATAACATGCGATTTCGAGTTATTAAGTCAGAATTGTAAGATGAAAAGTCAATTCTGAGAACAGAATCGGCGTTTATGTCTTAGTTCTGAGAAAAAAAGTCAGAATTGCGAGATACAAACATTTGCAAGAAAAAAATTCATATCCTGCACTTCTGACTTTATAACTCAAAATTGCAAGTTTAGATCTCAATTCTCAGAATTGCAAGATGTAAACTCGCAACTGCAAGGAAAAAAGTCAAAATTGTGAGATAAAAAAACAAAATCGCAATTACTTTTATTTTATTTTATTATTTTTTTTATTTTTATTCCATTAAAAATAATAGAAGGTATATAAAGTGAAGAATAAAAATACTTTATATTGTCTATATACTACCATTTTGGACACAATTCATTTGTTTCTTTTGAAATTTATGTGAATTTCTTAGCAAAACAATTTAGTATTATTTTTTTAATTTTTCTATTATTAGCAAATTGAAGTTTAATGGAGATTTAAAGCATATAGGAAGTAAAAGCAGGAATCAAGTATCTAGCATGCATGTGAACTCAATTAAGCTACGATTAGTACAAAATTCCCATACCTCCATTAGTGCCCTTTCATAGTGACATTTTCAATCATACATACAGTGTCCTAACTGTATCTAGATAAGATTTTACCATATATATTACACAAAACGTGGTCACTATGCAATGTTAAACATGCCTATACTGTATTTCCAGATCAGTATGATGGAGCAGGACTGCCCGCAGGAGAAGAGATCAGAACAGGGAGAGGAGATGACAGAGGAGAGCTTCCTCAAAGACCTCTACCTCTTTATGAAACAGAGAGACACTCCGATTGAAAGAATACCTCATCTAGGCTTCAAACAGAGTGAGTGAGAACGACAAGTGAACGCATGTCTAAAAGAAATCATTTCAGAGTTTTAACATCTACTTTGTTACTTATCCTTTCCTTTTCAGTCGATATGTTCCTAATGTACAAGACAGTGAAGGAGCTAGGAGGCTATCAACAGGTAAAAAGACATTTACTGTATGCTAACCACAAAATTAAAATTGAATGACTCCACCTTGGAAAACAATTTTATAAATGCTGTTACAGTACATATAAGAAAAGTGACTAACCATTTCACGTCAAAGGATTAATTTGCTTGAGAGGAAAAACCATAATGATTTTTGACTGAACTTCCTCTCAGCATACTTTATCTGGTGTTAAGATTGATAACTTCAGATTACTGCCAAGAAAAATACTTGTTGCCACTTAACACCAAAAATATAAGTGTCTTGTGTGTGTGTGTGTGTGTGTGTGACTTCCAGGTTACTGCACAGCAGCTGTGGAAGAAAGTTTACAACATACTTGGAGGAAACCCGCGCAGCACTAGTGCAGCCACTTGCACTCGCAGACACTATGAAAAGTAAGAACATGTAACCTTAAAGGACACATCAGATGCATATTTTCCACTTTGGTCTTCATGAAATGTCCGCAACATACTTTGGTTAAAATTCCTCAATGGTTGTGTAAAACAACACCCTTTTTACCTAGTCAAAAACAGCCCTGTTCACAGCGACCTGTTTGGGTGCATGTCTCTTTAAATGCTAATGAGCTCTGTTCACCCCGCCCCTCTATTCGGTTATTTGTGTATTTGTTGGTGCGTCACTATCAAAAACAAAACTATCACATGATATGCCAAACACCTGAATTGCTTACGAAAACTTTGTTGCTACAGCTGCTGGAGTGCGGAGAAAATGGCGGACAGGCGGAAATATGCAAATATGGGACAGTATATAACATACTTTGGTTAAGATTCCTCAATGGTCGTGTAAAACAACACCCTTTTTACCTAGTCAAAAACAGCTCTGTTCACAGCGACCTGTTTCGGTGCATGTCTCTTTAAATGCTAATGAGCTCTGATCACCCCACCCCTCAACGGCTTGATAATTGAGACAGTTTAGGTTTTTTGGGATTAAAAAATAGGAATGAATGAATTTTGATCATTGTAGGCTAGTTGTCTCCATACACTGCTAAGGCAGAAACACCAAAAAAAGTGAATTTAGCATCCGATGTCCCCTTTAAACAGCAGCTGCTCACCAATATTATATATATAAAACAGGTTATTTAAATACATTTTAGTCACAAACCTCTTTTTGTCCAACCAGGCTGCTTCTTCCTTTTGAGTGTCACCAAAATGGATACAGGGACGATATTGTCTTCAGGACCCCTAGATCTCAAAAACGCTTCCACCCCAGCAGCTACAGCGACTACAGCGAGCACGAATACCCCAGGAACGGCAAACGTGCAGATTTCAGACACCTCCCGGCATTCCCTCAGGTATGAAATCTTAAGAACAAAATATATACTTTCAAAGACAGAAACAAAAGTACAAAAGCTCTGGGGTGGTACCTTTGCAAAAGGTACAAATATGCACTAATAAGGTACTAATATGTGACCCTGGCCCACAAAACCAGTCTTAAGTAGCACAGGTATATTTGTAGCAATAGCCAAAAATACATTGTATGGGTCAAAATGATCAAGTTTTCTTTTTCGACAAAAATCATTAGGATATTAAGTAAAGATCATGTTCCATGAAAATATATTTTTAAATTTCAAAATTAATATTTTAAAAATATATCACAAACTTAATTTGGACAACTTTAAAGGCGCCGGCAGGGTTGCCAGGTTTTCACAACAAAACCCACCTAATTACTACTCAAAACTAGCCCAATCTTGTTTCAAATGGGGTCCCCTGGTAAAATTCGCATTCCAGGGGCTAAACATCATGTTATTGGGGACACTTCAATCCGTGGACATGAAAAACAACCTGCAGCAACAGCCTTAGAGTAGCCCAATTTTGTGGAAAAAACGCGGGCTTGGCAACACTGCTCCCTGGCGACAGCTTTTGTACCTTTCTTTTCTGAGAGTGTAGTAGAAATGCAATTTCCGAAGTTTTATCAGAGCATTGAATTAATTGAATACTACTCCCTTTTCTTTCTCAAGCCCTCTCCAAGCCCTCTGTTTACGGAGCATCAGAGACAGATTTTCAGCATGCCTTTGAATGTTGCTCCATACTTCCCACACGGCAGTACATCTCTACCCAACTATATGGCTCTTCGAGAGTCTGCAGTGCCTCATTTGAGCCTCAGCCCTTCTCAAGACCTTCCTCGACCACCTCCTTCGTACTTGGGCACGCCCTCTGTGGAGGTTCAGAGCTGCAAACAGCCACTCGATAGGCTACGCCACCTGGCTAAAGAGTACAAGTCATCAGCCGGTTGGGAGGAACCCCTCAACCTCAGCCGGAAAGAAAACAGACTTGATACGTTGAGTGACACGCCTTCATCTTTCAGTCCACCCTCAAAAAAGCCCAAGTTCCTCAACGAAGCCTCACCGCTTTATCCTCCAAGGGGTTTGACGAGCGAAGAAGGTGCAGAGAAGGGGGAAACAGAGGATAAAACTTCCTTGGGAGAAGGAGGAGCAGGGTCTGTCCAAGCAGGACCGAGTCCCGTGTCAGCTGACATCATTGATCTCACTTCGTCTTCCACCGCCAATCCAGTCCCACGTAGGGCAAGTCCTCCTTCAGTAAACCTCTTCAACCGGAGAATGAACTACTCCGAAGCATTAGCTATGAAAGCACGGGAGCGAGAGCCGCACGCGGACTGGTTGAAGGAAGAATCTTCTGGTGCACCTAAGTTAGGGATCGTAAACCGAAGCAATCCTTTCGGACCCCCACCCGTAGATCCGAACGGCAATATGGAGATTCAGATTCCTCTAAAGCTTCTACAGGAGTTGATTAGGAGAGGGTTGCTCTCCAACCCAGCTTTTATGGCAAGTAGCCATGCATCTCAACTCCCAACCAAAGCTGAAGCTCAACCCGAGCACAAGTTCCACGTGCGATCACGGTCAGAAACGTCCGAGAGCTCCACCACGGGCGAGGAACCGACTAATCTGAGTTTGAAAAGTCCTTTGAGAAACCTTTCGGATGCCACCCCTCCAGAAAATGGTATGAAGAAGTTTCGACTCTTTGGTGGCAATGGCATCCCAGCAGAATCAAAGCTCCAGATGATCAATTCCTTTCATGTAAACAGCTCTGATGTACCAAGACCCTTTCAACCAAAGCAGGGACAAGCTTCTAAGCACCAAGAAAGCATGATTCCCAGACTCCCCAGTTACAGTGAAGACTCTCCGCTCTCTTTGACCATGAAGCCTGGAAGAAAGTCTGAGAAAGTGATGGGAACATCTAACGGTGTGGCAAAGGAAATCTCGACATCCCCACCTTCGATACAGGTGACATCGGAAAACCTCAAACTCCTTCTGGCAAGCCTACCGTATAGACTGGAAAGAGGGCAGACATTTTGAAAATTTGCACATCTGAGAAAAAATTCCTCACCTTGGTCAATGCTGCAGTCTTGCCAAATCAGCCTCTTGTGTTGTATTACTGAAGGATTTCTGAAAAGATGAACTGAAAAGAGAAATGTTGAGGATATGCAACTGTAGCATGAAAGCACTGTCCACTCTCAGTCAGGACACTAAATTAGACACAACAGGTGCTTTTTACTGATTAACCTTTTCTATATATATATATATATATATATATAATAAAGATTATGAAAAGGGTCAGCTCAGGAAAAAATCTTTTAGTTTGCTTTTTTGTGAGATTGTTAAAATAAGCAATGGTACCTTTTTGTTAACTTTTAAGCAACACAGTTTTATGAAGAAGCACTGATACTTTGGTAGCAAAGCACAGAACTTTTTGTAATTTTTTTTTTATAGAAATGTAAACATGTAAAATGCACATATAATGTTTTTGTTATATTATTTTTCACTTCTTCATGTTTTAAATAAATGTTTTTTAGAATACTTCAAAATTTACGTTTGCATTTTTTACAGTGATATCACACGAAAAATTTGAGACATCAAATGATTTCCTAGAAGAGAACTTACAATGACTTTTTAGGTTACAAAAAACTCATCCAACATTTAGATTAAGGATTATGATTCATTCCAACTTCTTACCAAAAATCAGCTCACATATGTAACCCTGGACCACAAAACCAGTCATAAGGGTCAATTTCTTTTACAACAGATTTATACATCATCTGAAAGTTGAATAAATAAGCTTTCCGACGAAGTATGGTTTATTAGGATAGACCAATATTTGACAATGCATATTACTAATCAAAAATCACATTTTGATATATTTACGGTAGGAAATTTGGAACATGATATTTACTTAATATCCTAATGATTTTTAGCATAAAAGAAAAATCGATAATTTTGACCCATACAGTGCTATTGCTACAAATATACCTGTGCTACTTATGACTGGTTTTGTGGTCCAGGGTCACATATGTGTTTTATTTTGCATTCTTTTGCAATGAATATGAGCTCTTGAAAGACACTACCTCTAACTAATTTCTAAGAAAATGTTAGGTATCACATACATATGTTGTTTTACTGGTTGCACAGGAACCTACTGAAATATCATGCCTAAAGATCTACTCTCGATACTTGCATAGAAGACTTTAAGACGCTGAAATATGCTTTAGTCAAGGTTCATAACATAAAATCATTTAGTTCACACTGTAAACACATAAAAAAACAAGCAAACAAAAAAAAAAAAACAGCATGTAGACACATGCAAACACACACCCACAAACAAGAAATGCCGGGGATTTCCAATTGCTCATTTTATTATAATGGCACAATCAACACAAACTTAAGAACACAATTGTCACATACATCATGAAACAACAAATTCATTCCTATCGCAACTACTGTTCAGAAAGACCAGGAAGGAAGTCTCGGTGAAACAGCTGTCAAACAGCTTTTCATGGGAATTGAACCTAGAACCTTTGGGTTACCAGCCAAATCATTAACCAATGAGACACATCACACCCATATTACATAACTGAATAATACTATATTTGATAGAATGGCCCAATTATTAATAATGAAGAGGCTTAACTTCTTAGTCAACTGCTACAATTGCTAAAAAAAACATGCAAGAAAACAAATCAGTCAACAATTTTATTTAGTACTATTCATACTAATTCATATTTAGTACTAACCCGAATAAGATATTTCACATAAAAGATGTTTACATATAGTCCACAAGAGAAAATAATAGTTGAATGTATAAATATGACCCTGTTCAAAAGTTTACATACACTTGATTCTTAATACTGTGTTGTTACCTGAATGATCCACAGCTGTGTTTTTTTGTTTTGTGGTAGTTGTTCATGAGTCCCTTGTTTGTCCTGAACTGCCTGCTGTTCTTCAAAAAAATCCTTCAGGTCCCACAAATTCTTTGTTTTTTCAGCAATTCTGTGTATTTAAACTCTTTCCAACAATGACTGAATGATTTTGAGAAAAACCATGCATTAAGAACTGAGGGATGAAAACTTTTTTAATTTGAAGATCAGGGTAAATGTAACTCATTTTGTCTTCTGGGAAACATGTAAGTATCTTCTGTAGCCTCTGAAGGGCAGTACTATATGAAAAAAAAATGATATTTAGGCAAAATAAGAAAAATGTACACATTTCCATTCATTTCAAAAGTTTTCACCCCGGCTCTTAATGCGTCGTTTTTCCTTCTCAAGCATCAGTGAGCATTTGAACCTTCTGTAATAGTTACATATGAGTCCCTCAGTTGTCCTCAGTGTGAAAAGATGGATCTCAAAATCACACAGTCATTGTTGGAAAGGGTTCAAATACACAAAAACACTGGAAACCCAAAAAAATTGTGGGACCTGAAAGATTTTTCTGAGGAACAGCAAGCAGTTTAACTGTTCAGGACAAACAAGGGAACAGCTGTGGATCATTCAGGTAACAACACTGTATTAAGAATCAAATGTATGTAAACTTTTGAACAGGGTCATTTTTAAAAATTCAACTACTATTTTCTCTTGCGGACTCTATGTAAAGTGTATCTTATTAAGGTCAGTACTAAATAACAAAATAACATGCATTTAATATGATCCCTCTTATTTTGGTAAAATAATTAACATTTTGCAGATTCTGAAAGGGGGATGTAAACTTTTGACCTCAACTGTAGCTTGCTATTCATAACTTTGCTCTTAGAAAGGAACTGCATTAAAGGAGAAGTCCCCTTCCAAAACAAAGATTCACATATAATGTATTCATCCCCTTGTCATCCAAGATGTTCGTCTTTATTTGGTCGTGAAGAAATTATGTTTTTTGAGGAAAACATTTAAGCATTTTTCTCAATATAATGGACTGATATAGTGCCCCGATTTTGAACTTTCAAAATGCAGTTTAAATGCAGCTTCAAACAATCCCAAATGTGGTTTTAAACAATCCCAGATGAGAAAGAAGGGACTTAACTAGCAAAACGATCGGCTATTTGAATAAAAATAATACAATTGATATACTTTTTAATGCCAAACGCACGTCTTGTCTTACTCTGCCTGGACTGTTTTTGTTCCAGTTCATGACAGTTAGGGTATGTTGAAAAACTCCCATCTCATGTTCTCCCTCAACTTCAAAATCGTTCTATATCGTCGTTTTACCGTTTTTGTTGCAGGTATTTGATCTTCTTTGCATGTTCACTTTGCAAAGACTGGGTCGGTGCTTCTGCAGTGATGTAGGATGAGTTTGAAATGATTTTTGAAGTTGAGGGAAAAAATATGATCAGAGTTTTTCGACATACCCTAACTGTCTTGAGTCAGAATACACAGAGCTTAGGGAGAGAAAGGCAAGACGAGCGTTTAAGATTAAAAAGTATTTCAAGTATTTAATTTCTTTACGACTGAAGAGAGAAAGACATGAACATCTTGGATGACAAGGGGGTGAGTACATTATATGTGAATCTTTGTTTCCTACAAAATACAAGTTACAGTAAGTCACAAAGCTGTAGGGCCTACCTTTACAGCTATCACTGACAAAGCTAAAATTTAAATCCAGGAAAGGTTTAGAAATGAAAGTTATTTTCATAATGATTTGAAACCGCTTTGGTTGGTTGGCGGCTTGATTGATTTATCTTAAGGGAAGATAGACAGCTTTTAAATTTGATACCTTTTAAATCATACATGAAATCGGTTTGCTCAATTCTCTTCAATGGCCTTGAAATAGCTTATTATGAATAAAAAAAAACAAAAACCAACCAAAAGCGTAAACTGTCAAACTCCTGTCATGCAGGATTTCCACAGCTTGTAGTAAGTAAAAACATTTCAGTCAATTTTAAGGATGAGTGATTTTAATCCAGCAACACGTGTAATGACGTCCTGATCCTGCATAGGATTAAGTTACACTGCCAGTACAGGTTTGTGGAATAAAACCTTTATTGAGCATTAAAAAAGAAATACCATAAGACAAAATACTACGCTGTACATGTATATGCGGTACTGACAAGCTGATATAGCAGGCTCTTTGGAATGTGAAATGATCAAAATATATTTGCATACTGACGCTAAACTATAATTGGCTGTTGTTCCTGGCAAACAAGTTCCTATGTAGGTGTGCTAGTTTACTGTCTTTTGTAACACTTTTAATCTTGCGTGATTTTGAAACAAATATCACAGTTTATTATTATTCATTATTTATATGGTACGTAGCTAAAATGTGGGATAGTGTATAGTTTTGTAATATTAGGGCCAATTCTGTGATAATGACAAACCAATTTTAAGCCAATACAGTATTTTGGACTTGGGTGGGTGTGCTTTTTGGATTTAGCAAATAAATATGGAAAAAAAAAGGATTTGTGTGAGCGGTAGTATACTGGGGTGTGTTCAGCTTTGCGCAAAACAGCTTTTTTCTTTAGTTTTCTTGTTTGATTCTTCAGTAACTGAAAAAAAAAAGCAGAGGGAGAAGAGTGTAAATAAACAAATTAATGACATACATGCTTTGATTTCATTGTGGTGTGGCACATATTTACGTCTTGATTTCTGGTAAAGTCTAAACTGGTAGAGTGACTGCGGAACTGCGGCCACAAATCATATTTAAAAAAATAAAAAAATATTCATGAAATCTATGGCATCTACATGTGTACGCGCATGCTCGCATCCCCACAATGTATGCATGAATGCATTGTAACGCATACAATTTTTTAAGCGTGCACTAAAGTCAAGATTAAATCGAACTGGGGCTGTCTTTCTTAATAAAAGTCCCTGATACAATAATTTGTTTTTGCAATTCACAGTGAACTCACATTCAATCTGGTTCCGTCCTGTAATGTAACATCATTAAAATAATTTAAAATCTGAACGTCCCGCCCTAATTTTTGTTGTTGTTGAATATCTTGATTCACTTGGAAAGCACCACATTATGGAAGTAAAATTGATTACATGTTTGATTCATGTTGACCATATACAGTACAAGCCACATAAAAAAGTAAGACTTGCATCACTTAAGTCCGTATAATTAGTAACTAGTTGTTTAAAGTTGCAACTATAACAGTTCACTGGTTGTGTAACAATTGTAGGCCTAGTTAAAAGTTGCAAATTCACAAGGGAGATTTTAGTAACCGGTATTTACTATAAATTAAAAAATATTTTGTAAATTTCCTACCATAAATATATCAAAACTCAATTTTTGATCAGTAATATGCATTGCTTCATTTGGACATGTTTTTGAAACGTGTTGCATTGTGTTGCATTTATTTGATCAAAAATACAACAAAAACAGTAATATTGTGAATAAATGTCATTAATTTCTATGTGACCCTGGACCACAAAACCAGTCTTAAGTAGCACGGGTATATTTGTAGCAATAGCCAAAAATACATTTTCTGGGTCAAAATGAACGATTTTTATGCCAAAAATCATTAGGATCATGTACCATGAAGATATTTTGTAAATTTCCTACCGTAAATATATCAAAACTTCATTTTTGATTAGTAATATGCATTGCTAAGAACTTAATTTGGACAACTTTAAAGGCGATTTTCTCAATATTTCGATTTTTTTGCACCCTCAGATTCCAGATTTTCAATAGTTGTATCTCGGGCAAATATTATCCTACCCTAACAAACCATACATCAATGGAAAGCGTATTTATTCAGTATTCATATGACGTATAAATCTTATATTCAGTCAATATACTGATTTTAAAAAAATATCATCTAATTAATTGAAAATTTGCCCGTTGTTGCTCCCTATATGCTCTATGCACAAATGTTTGGTGTCAGTAAGATTTTTTAATGTTTCTGAAACATGCTGCATTGTGTTGCATTTATTTGATCAAAAATACAACAAAAACAGTAATATTGTGAATAAATGTCATTATTTTTTATGATGACAAAGCTGCATTTTCAGCAGCCATTATTCCTGCCACATGATAATTCAGAAATAAATTCTAATATGCTGATTTCCTGCTTTGGAAATATTTCTTATTATCACCAATGTTGAAAACTTTGTGTTTAATATTTTTTTGCTGAAATGTATTTATTCTATTTAATTATGTAACGTTATAAAATTGCAGCAACACAAAGTTCCATTAGTTAATGTTAATTCAATACATTACAATATTTATTCATCTTTCTTAATGTTAGTTAATGAAAATACATTCGTTCATTGCTAGTTCATGTTAGTTCACAATGCATTAACTAATGTTAACAAGCACAACTTTTGATTTTAATAATGCATTAGTAAATGGTGAAATTAACATTATTACACTCTTAAAAATAAAGGTGCTTAAAAGGGAATGCGCCTCCCGTTCTACATATATCCGTCTATGTTTGCGCGAATCATTCGTGATCCAGCTTCACTTACAGCAGAAGTGAGTATTAGGGTTTTTTTTATGAATCTTTGCAATCGCTTTTCCTAATAATGTGCTAGTTAGCAATTTTAGCGGCTAAACATGGCTAAATGTGGCTAAAGTAAACAGGCTCGCCTCTCCACAGAGAGAAGAGAGGGGCGGGGCGAGCAGAGCTCATTTGCATTTAAAGCAACCTTGACCAGAATGAGATGATTTTTGCAGAGCTGGTTTTGGCAAGGTAAAAAGAGTGTTGTTTTACACAACCATTGAGAATTTTTAACCAAGTATGAAGTATATTATAAGTATATTAGTATATTATAGACTTATTATAGATTAAAGTATATTATAGACTTTTCATTAAGACCCTAAAGAATCATATCAGCTTGTGGAAAATTGGCATCCGATGACCCCTTTATAGAATCATCTCTTTCTTACCTTTTTATAATCTGAAGAACCTTCTTTCACCACAAAGAACGTTTTGTCAAACAGAAAGGTTCTTCAGATGTTAAAGGTTCTTTATGGAATCATCTCTTTAGATAATAAAAAGGTAAGAAAGATGGCTCTTAAAAGAACCTTTCACTGAATGGTTCTTTGTGGAACCAAAAATGGTTCTTCTATGGCATCGCTGTGAAGAACTTTTTAAGCACCTTTATTTTTAAAAGTGTAGAAATATTCTACATTCATTCTTAGTTCATTTTAACTAAAGTAGTCAACTAATGAACCTTATTGTAAAATGTTACCAAAATTTCCAGGTCGAAACAACACAAACTGAAAAAAGAGAAACATTCATAACAACTCCTGATCAGGAATGCTCAACGTCATGAGCGAAAAACACAAGGTCTGATTAAATTTATCCGCAACTTCCTCATGCTACAGCACATGTAGGCTAACACAACTTTTCCGTGTGGATTGAGACACATGTGTTGACATGCAGAAACGCCCACACACAACCACAAACACCCACACACTGCACAGTCATTAACAGATACCGGCAGGTGGAGGCCACAGGAATGTTAACCATCTGCACCAGCGCAATACAGACACAGCAGTACTCGGCTGAGAATTCACATTCCCTAATTCCACTTTGTCTTCTTGCTCTACCCTCAAGAAGAAATGGTTGGCAATAGGATGACAGGAGCGAACTAGCGCAACACAACTGTAGCGTAACACAGACTGTTGTGTGCACAATGGAACTCTGTTTATCAACTAATTACAGTACAAGCAAGCTAAGTCCATGACCATTAGGGGAAATCCATTGCTGATTAATTATATTATCAAAGATCATAATCTTCATTAGTCACTTGGAAATAATACAAAGAATGCAAATAATGATACTTAGATTTGTTCTATTCATTGTACATCAAAACATTTCATTGCTTTTATCTTTAGGTTTAAAAAATATATATTTTATAGGTTTAAAATATGATGACTACATTGACTAACCAAAAAAACGTCTTCAAAATGCTACAAAAAAGAAAAAAAACCCTTTAACAAATCATTTTCTAACTTTGTAAAACTTTTGTTGCCTCAAAATAAATTTTAATTTAAAATAAAATGCCACTTATTACAAAAGTTATTAATAATTTATTATTATTTAAAATTTATTATAAAATGTGTGCTGAATTGCCTGTTTAATTTTGGTTATATCTGATGTCATGTAAGAACAAACAAATCATGAATTATTTTCCACACAATAAGATTGGGTGTAGCACACTAGGTGGGTGATTTTAGATTACGCATTCAATTATTTTTATTCAACAATAAAAATAATAGTATTAAAAACAATGTGAAGGGCAGCGCTTAACACGCATTTCTGCATCAGTGTTAATAATGTAATTTGATAACAGGCTTCAATAAACACACCACCACTCCCATATTGTACAAAATAAAATAAAATAAAATAAATAAACAGTGTTTCTAAAAATACATTTGACATGGGTGTCATTTATGTAGTATATGCTTGTATTCACCAGCCAAAAAAAAAATATATATATATTCTATCATGTTAATAATGTTATTTGATGTAATAATGAAACTTACCACCACTCCCACATTGTACAAAAATAATCAAAACAAAACAACATAGCGTTTCAAAAAATATTTTTAAAAATCTATATTTTTTCTGATGTGGGACATCGATGTCATTTTACGTATTATATGCCTGTATTCACCAGCCAAAAAATGATATCATGTTAATAATGTAATTTGATAAAGGGCTTTAATAAACATGCCACCACTCCCACATTGTACAAAAATAATCAAATCAAATAATATATGTAAAATTTATATATACCCTGTGTGTACATAAACTCGAGAGCTTGCATATTAATATTCATAGTTGAACTTTACACACAGCTCTGATGTGAAAAGCTTAATCTTTCACATCTTTCACACAAGTTTCACAACAACTGAAAATAGTTTCCATTGTTTTACAAATAACTGATACATATGCATAAAAATATTTTGCTGCATGGCAAGTCGTGCTGGCTGGTGTTGTTCATTGCTCAGGCATCAACCAATAAAACGGCTTTTATCCCACCACACTCCTGGTTCTGCTTTCTCACGACAGCGAAGTAAAGTGCAGTACAACTACAGCGAATCTTAAAGGGGTCATCGGATGCCCATTTTCCACAAGTTGATATGATTCTTTAGGGTCTTAATGAAAAGTCTCTAATATACTTTAATTAAAAATTCTCAATGGTTGTGTAAAACAACACCCTTTTTACCTTGCCAAAATCAGCTCTGCAAAAATCATCTCATTCTAAGGGGTTGTTCCTTTAAATGCAAATGCGCTCTGCTCACCCCCGCCCCTCTCTTCTCTCTGTGGAGTGACGATCTTGTTTACTTTAGCCGCATTTAGCCGCTAAACTTCCTAACTACCACGCTATAAGGAAAAGGCGATCACAAAGATTCATTAAAAAAACGCTTATACACACTTCTGCTGTAAGTGAAGCTGGATCATGAATGATTCGCGCGAACATAGACGGATATATGTAGATCGGGAGGCACATTCCCTTCACAAACAAATGTAATCTACTGCATCTTCAGCGGCTCAGATGTCAGGGGTAAATGACGACGACTATGTTCATTATTACATCCAGCAACACAACAACTCAATTGCTCAATCAGAGATATTCTTGTCTAACTTACATCCCTGCTTCGGCATCGAAACATGGAAAGTTACTGGACTTTGACAGCTGGTCTGAGGTAAGAGCTCATGTCAATCAACTATCGTGGGAGCGGCCTCTGTCAGTGTGACGCCACACCGACAGGCATCTGAGAATGGCTCGATTTGAAAAAGGGGATATTATTTTTACAGATTAATTAAAAACCACTGCATGGATTTTTATCATTATAGGGTAGATTTGTACATACACTGCCAACACACATTAATGTTCAAACAACATGAAAAAGTGAACTTAGCATCCGATGACCCCTTTAAGTAAAATGCTTAATTAAATATGATGTACATATGTGTCTGTAATTTTATGTGAATGTCATTTTACACATTTGTAACTATTAATCTGCAACTTTGAATTCAAAACACATGTATTTTCATTATTGTCAGCATGTCTCACATTCAAATCACCAAGCTCAAGTCTTCCTACTGTTTCATCTTTTGAATTTAATTCCTTTTTTAATCCCATTGATCACCTTAGAATCACAGATTATACCTGACTTACTAAAACACGCATCACAACAAAGCTTACGTCAATAACTCACGCAAGTAGTCTAAATTAGATTTGTTTATTCTCAGCTGTCCTATCCAGTATGAGGATACAGCAGTTGAACTTCTGTGTCTCATCACTACACAAGATGCAGATGAATCACAATTTGCTGACAGATATGTGCCAGAGTTTGGCATGTGTGACAGCGACACCACACCTACACTATTATGGCATGTGTGAACACGCTTGAATGTGTTAACATGCCTCTATATCGCTTTCATTGAAATTATAATACAACTGAATGTCCTTTAATGCAAAGGTTAAACAATGCAGACAACTTTGCATGTTGGGAAGCCACTCCTGGGCATTAAAATTAACGTGAATGCCTAGAACCTGTTCAGGCGCCACGGGCACATTGTGTACCGTCCAAATGCGTGCTTCATCTGGTATAAGGGTATTTGTTACGTGTCCTAATAAATGTCATTCTGCAATACACATGCCTTCAGTGCGTGTAGGAGGACATTCAAGTGTTATTTTTGTAAATTTGTGTGTGGGTGTATGTGTTTGAATGCTTTTCTGAACCTCTATCACCTGTCATTATAATAGGTGGACAGAAGACTTCGGATTTCAGAAGAAACAGGTCTGTTCAGGGGTGAAAGATGGTTTCTGCTCTGGGTGGATGACTGTGTAACTGTATAAAAAAATATGTAGACACAATACTATAAAAAATAAGTTACCAAGATCTTTTTTAAGTCACTTTACAGTTATCTGGTGAGATATGAAACATATCAGTGTTTCCCCTATCATTATATTAGGGGGGCGCCTCGCCCCCCCAACGGCACCCCCTGCCCCTCTTGAAGATCAAGTTAATTTTATTTAATTTTTAGTTTCAATATAGCGCTACATTACAACAGAAGTCATTTAAAGTTACCTTTCCTATAGAACAGGTCTATACCTTGTTGTTTTACTAAACAAACTAAATAGTCTTATGTTATTTATGTTATTCACACGACGGGATGTCATTTCTGTCTCTACACAGACGCGCGTCTACAGTTTGTCCTCCGCAAAAACGTGGACGGGATCGCGAGTCCATTCATAAAACCGGATTTTACTCTATACACTTAATTCAAATTGCGATATGCACTAGTGTCTGTGAACATTAAAACGCAAAAAGACGGTTTAAATATGAATTCTGCATGTTACGTTTGCCTCTGTATGTACGAATGGCGGAAACACGGTTTTGCTTACTATATGACATGAACACACAAACTTAATTAACACAAACTTGCTGTGAGAGTAACTTTAAAAAAATATGAATTTTACCGTCTCGTGAGAAAACTCGTCAAAATAAAAGTACGTTTTGACATGTAACAGAAATATATTTTCTTGTACTTTTGTACAGTATAATGTAGGTGTTTATATATTCTTATTTCTGGCAAATTTAAATAAAACTGTTAAATGATAAAAATAAATTTTACAACAAGATTAACCACTTAACTGTAGAAAAAAATATTTTTTTTTCTTCCATATATTAATTTTAACAGTAAGCCTCTGTTAGCATGCCAAAAAATGAAAGGGTTTCATTTGATTAAAAATAAATAAATGTTTAATGCCTTCATTTGATTATCAGAAAAATGAAAACACAAAAGAATTTCTGAATAAAAAGAAAAGAAAAAAAGTTTCTAGGGCCCTATTGTTCAAAATGTTGAAACTGAGAATTTTTGATTTACTTTTTTTACTTAAATAATGTTTTCGTCATTACACAGAGAGTAACGAATAAAAGTACCGTCGGGTACCGGTTACTGGTTACCATCAAAGAACCAACGATGTAACCCTAGCCGAAACACTGCATATGAACATATTTTTATAGTTTTATAAATTCTAAAATTATTAATAATTCTAAAACAAATGAAGAAATAAATGAAAATTAAAAAAAAATCCAAATATTTAATAAAAGATTTTTAAAAACATTAAATTGCATTAAAAAAATATATTTAAATTAATCATAAGTCTTAATCTCTGGCAGCTGTCATTGTGTCATACATTTGTATAATTTAAATACCTTCAAATATACACTTTGAACATACTGTGGCTGCATTAAACAGATACACCCTTAAATGTTTGTCATTATTTACGCTCTTCATGTCATTCCAAACCTCTGTTTTTTGTCTTCTGTGGATGTTTTTTTTTTTTTTGTCCATACAATAATTGCCAACTGGTTCCAAAGTTGTTTTGCCCCAAACTTAATCTTGAATGTCTTGTTTTGTTTTTTTTTCAGAAGAAAGAAATCATACAGGTGTGAAACGACATGATGGTGAAAAAAATGATGACAATGTTCTTTTTCGGGGTGAACTAGGTAATATAAAGAATAAAGTGAATGACAGGCAGCAAACACAATATTGCTTTTCTTCTACAGTTGTTGTGCATTCAGGCTTTTTTTAATCTGTCAACATGTTCCATACGCATATTTTTACCAGTCTTGTTCTTCAAAGAAATGTTCTTCTTGTTCTTCAAATCTTCTAAAGATGCCGGCACAATAATGGATTGCATCTTAGTTTGGTGGCTGTACTGTATAAGTGTCACAAGTGATTAGAAATGAATAGCCTGACAGCACGTCTGGCTCGGCGCTTGGCTGAACTGTCTGTCAACTGATACGTCTGAAAGGAAATACATCCCCACCCAACAGGGTGGGGTAATTGAGGGAAATGTGTACTATGCTTAAATTAGCACCATATGTCTATCATGTGTCTGCTAAGCTCAAGAGAAAGTCATTATGAGTATTTTTTGTCTACTACATTCATGATATTTAATCAAAATGCGCAGTTGGGTCTGGATCGCATACATACAAGCTTCAGTGATATTAGTCTCATACATACTTTTGTGTGATTGTATTATGATACATTTATAGCATGTAAAATTTTGACTTGCTTTATCTAGTCTTAGATCTGGTATACAGATTAAATTATATAACACTGAAAAAATATGTCTGCATATTTTTGAAATTACACAAGTGAATATTATGCAATCTTAACACACTCTACCTGATTGCTAGAGATAAAAAAGTTTAAGCACAAAAGGATATCTTAACTCAAAATCTCTTCTATGAAATGGCTAAAAATATAAACAGATCATATTATCCTGGATTTGTAGACATTTTAGCATTCTTATTCTATCAAGTAAATTATTTAAATTAAATTAATTAGCTAAATAAAGTTATTAAATACGCCCTACCTCAAAGAAAACACTGTTCATTAAACTTTCTTATATCTCGTCTTAGAAAAACACATAATATACAATTTAGTACAACTGAGTTAAAAAAAAACAAACATTTTTATTAGTTTTAAAGTCCATGTAGTTTTCATTAATTTTTATTTCATTATTCTGTTATTTTAGTACATCAAGATAAACTAAATGAAAATGAGAAATTAGCGAAAGTTTGTGTCTTATTTATGTCTGTAATACGCCTCCAAGAGATGATTAAAAACCTTGATGGAACAGAAAAGTCTCTTACTTAGAGACTTCCTACAATCCCAAAATGCTCTTACCCATTTCATGATACAGAGAGCCTTGTTTTGTCACCGCCACCATTTTCTTTGGAGAAGGTTCCTCAATCTTCATGAGCTCATTGCAGCACTGTTTCCACTGACCTACACAGAAAAGCACAGACTGTCAATTAAAAGTTGTTTTGTTTGAGTGCATAATTTTAAATACCTGAGGACTTAAACAAGGGTTTGAGTGTAAATGTGAAACACAGACAAACTAGACTGGTCCATCTGTTAACATTTAGAGGACGCAGGCCATAAAAACATCATTCTTGCACGCCATGTAATAAATACCTAGCATGAAACTAGCTGAAACACAGCCATTAACAAGGATGCTTTTTAGAGAGGCACTACGTGCTCGTGTCTACATATTTGTGTAAGATATGTATTGAATTTCAATCCTTCAGGAACTCTGTATGTTACACTTCTAAGAAATCAGAACACCTGTCTTGTGTCTTGTGACACACCAAACAGACCGCATGCTTTTCAACTCATTGTGACACATAAGCCATAAGACAAGGATATAAGACTGGGTGGGGAAAAAATGCTAAAAGTACAAAAACCCGTCTTTTGATACACAATATTAATCTCCTGACATCATTACGCAAATACCCAAACCACAGAAACCAGTCTGATCAACCGCTTCAACGTATCTCCTTATCTTTTCAAAACGTGGCAATTGCACAACATCTATTATACAATCAGAGAATTTATTATTTTAAATGTATTATTCAGAACATGCATTGTACTGTTTCCTTTTGCCTAAACTAATAAACCATACTCGATGTTGTGATTCAGTGCAGAGGAATTTAACTGCTTTGAACATGAATGTGTGAAAGTATAAAACTGCTCAGTGTCAGTTTAGCAACCTTACAGTGTTGTGGACCCGAGTTGCATGACTTCAAATTTACACGGCAAAGGTGGCACAGAAGCGCTTCAGTGGCATTCAGGTGTCATTTAATGTTGCCCAGAGGTGGCATAAATGGATTTAAATGGTTTATGTGTGTTTATATTTTAGGGGCTGTGGTGGCTCTGTGGTGGCAAAACTTAGTCTGGCTTTGATGCAACATTACATATTCACACAAAATTTTAGGCAGACACAGAGCAGCCTTAATACATGCCTAATTTACTCTGCAAAGGTGGCACAGAAGCGCTTCTGAAGTGGCATTTTAATGCTGCTCAGAGGTGGCTTAAATGCTTTTACACAGCAACTACAGCTGAATACTTTGGCACTACGAGCTGAGGTGGCTCTGTGCAGGCATAAATTGGCCTGGCTTTGATGCAGCATTGTGCCTTAACATTGAATTTTGAGCAGGCACGGAGCAGCCTTAATTCACGCCTAATTTACATGGCAAAGGTGGTACAGAAGTGCTTCTGAAGAGGCATTTAGGTGTCTTTACAAAGACTGTTTAATGCTGCTCAGTGACAGCATAAATGGATTTAAACAACAAATACAACTGTATTTTTTACATTAGGGGCTGAGGTGGCTCTGAGCAGGCATAACTTTTTAGGAAAGGAAAGGAGATGGAACTTGGTCTGGCTTCGATGCAGCATCACATATTTACACAAATTTTAAGCAGGCACAGAGAAGCCTTAACACATGCCTAATTTACTCTGCAAAGGTGGCGCAGAAGCGCTTCTGAAGCGGCATTTAGGTGTCTTAACAGAGACTGTTTAATGCTGTTTAGAGATGGCTTAAATGCATTTACAAAGCAATAATAACTATACTTTTACACTAGGGGCGGATGTGGCTCTGAGCAGGCATAATTTAGTCCGGCTCTGATGCAGCATTATGCCTGTACACTTAATATTGAGCAGGCACGGGGCAGCCTTAACTCATGCCCAACTTACACTGCAAATGTGGCACAGGAGTGCTTCTGAAGTGGCATTCATTAGTTTTTACAAAGACAGCAAATACAACTATATTTTTTAAAATTAGGTGCTGAGGTGGCTCTGAGCAGGCATAACTTGGTCTGGCTTTGATGCAGCATTACATATTTACACTGAATTTTGAGCAGGCACAGTTTGGTGACTTTACACAGACTGTTTAATGCTGCTCAGAGATGGCATAAATGCATTTATACAGCAAATAAAACCATATGCTTTTATATTAAAGGCTAGCTCTGAGCAGGCATAATTGAGTCTGGCTTGCACTATTGTGCCTTTACAACAAATTTTCAGCAGGCATAGAACAGCCTTAACTCTGGCAAAATTTACACTTCAAAGGTGGCACAGAAGCGCTTCAGAGGTGGCATTTACAGTAGAAGTCTTTACACTGACTGTTTAATGATGCTCAGGCTTAAATGCTTTTACACAGCAAGCCTTAAGCCAGGCACAGAGCAGCTTTAACTTATGCCTAATTTACAGTGCAAAGGTGGCACAGAAGTGCTTCTAAAGTGGCATTTAGGTGTCTCCATACAGACTGTTTAAATGCTGCTCAGAGGTGGCTCTGAGCAGGCATAATTTAGTCTGGCTTTGATGCAGCATGGTGCCTCTACACTGAATTTTTAGCGGGCATGGAGCAGCCTTAACGCATCCCTAATTTACATCGAAGAAGCGCATCTTAAGTGGCATTTACGGTAGATGTCTTTACAGAGACTATTTAATGCTGCTCAGCTTTTGTTTACTTTTCAAACTTCATTTTCTAAAAGATAAAATAGATCATTTCAAACGGCGACACAATGTCACATGACACTTCACAGTTATGGGGCACAGTTTTTTCAAACATTTTTAAACCCATCTCTACTTTTTTTTTTGATGCAGCATTACATATTTACACAGAATTTTAAGCAGACAAAGAGCAGCCTTAACACATGCCTTTTTTCACAGTCACGGTCTATGCATTAAAAATCACTCGTTAAATAAAACAGCTGATGAATTCATTTGCGTTAAAAAAGAAAACAGGCTTTGTGAATATAGCATATTGCTGCTGGGAGAGAATTCTTGTCTGCGTTTCTAATCCTTTTTTGAAGTATGAAGTATGTTAACAATACCACCCTGTTCTATCAACTGAACAAAGAAAGCACTGTACGCTGTGCTTTATCTGTTATACAATGTATCCACTGAATTTTAAAATACAGGTCAAACTGAGGTGATGGCATGTCAGAAAATACAAGACAAATAAAAAGCTTAAAAATATATAAACTGGTAAAAAAAAAAAATCTGAAAAATAAAGTACTCTTGAAAAAAAACTACATTCTTTGATTGTTTAAAAATATATAAAATAAATATCATCATCTTAGTACACACAGTGAAAAACAGTAAAAGGGAGTAAAACAGCAGTGCAAATAGCAAAGCCTCTCTTGTAATACCGGAAACATACTTTTTTTCTTTACAGTGAATTTCTGGCAGCTTTTTACTGTATTTTTAACAAGGTTTTTTCCAGTATGTGAGCATATTATGCATGCATATTTTCAGACAACAGTATATTTTTTTAACAACAGTATGTAAATCATATTACAAGGTTTGTTGAGCAACCAAGCACTTAATCTTCAAGCAAAACATTACTACCTAATGGCATTTAACCACAGACAGTCCTATCTGCTGCTTGTTGGGCAATAATATTATATTTTATTCATAGTTAATTCAAACACTTTTTTGTGAAGGGAAGCGTTTCCTCATAACACCTAACGTGAAATCTATGTTACAATTTTCTTATTCCAGTAATCATCCACTAAAACCAGTTTATCCACATCGAATGATAAATGATCTCCAATGATCACACATTTTAAGATCCACCCACATCTGTCTGTGTCTCTGTTTTGTTTAAGAAAGCAACTTGGTTTTAAAGACGTCAAAACCTGTTGAGTGAAGAGTTTATTTCCACGGTTGGCTAACTCGCAATAGCGTGTATCTTTCTAAATGTAGCATTTCTGAAATCATAAATGTCAGTCAACTGGCAGTTTAAATCAAAAGGAAAGTATAAAAGTTAATCTCTAGGGTCTCAAATCTTAACCAAAGGTCTTAAAATATGACTTTCATTTGAATAATGATACATAATTGCAAAATGGATTGCTGTGGAATGGCTTAATTGATTGACAACCCTTATATTATGTAACCTTACTGATTTTGTGATATAGAAATTTGTGATATAGATTCCTGATCGCTCACTGTTGCTAGTATTGCACTCTTTGTTGTTTTTCAAGCGGCCTGTTCAGGAATGTAGGCTTAATAAGTCTGTCAGTGTTCTTTGTTTTGCCTAAAATACAAACTGACTCTCATCAAACTCGACACCCAAGCAATAGTGAATAAATGAAATTTGCTGCTAACCAAAAGAGTCACACCCTTATTTCAGTTGCAAATTTTAATAAATCTCAATTACAGAATTAATTATGGTTCGGCTGCTTAGCGAAGAAAAATTTTTGACATTTGAAAACAAAGCATTGCTAACTCATCTAATTCAGTTTAGGGTTGGGCGGTATTTACCAAATTGGCATCGGACGATGTCTACAGAATACAATGGACAATGACATCAGGAGGTATGGGCATTAGAATTATGCCCGAAGTGTGAATCTATATTTGACACGGAAAGCGATTAACACGTTCTACAGAGCCACTAAAGGGACATGTTTAGCCTGTTACATTACAGTACAAATAAATTTCACTTACCACTAGGGCTGGGGCAATCTCGATATTGTCAAAATTTTTGCGATATTCGATATATATCTCGATATTGTTTGCATTTGCTTTAAATAATAAAAAAACATGATTTTCTTTTGCCCAAAATGTTTAGTGTTTAGTTTTATTAAATGAACATGTATATGTAACTGTAGTGCAAAACAAGTGCAGAAAGTGCATTCAGTCAACTTTTTAGTGCGTGCAATTCACAAATTACACTGTGCAACTGGGGGAAATAAGAACAGTGAAATTCTTAATAGTAATTCCATATTCCAAATAGCCTATGTTTCTCTATTCCAGTGTTACTAATTGCATGGCTCGCCAAGCTTTAATTTGTGGCTCGCATGGCAGTAAATAATACGATGATATGATCAATACAGAGATTTAATAAAAACATTAAAAACAAGCAGGTCTGTAACATAACTCATTAAAAACTCACACCACGTCTACACCAGACGCGAGCGTCGCTGGAACATTCCCGCGTTCGAGTGCATGCAATAGGCTGAAACTTGCCACAAAGCACCTGCAAAAGTAATTACCATGAATGTGTCGGGGGGAAATTGTCAGGAGATTTGAATTATTAATAAACTAGTGTTTTCTATTGTCGCAAGGATGAAGTTGCCAATCCTGACTCGCCTTATCCTCTTTGGACGCGCCTTTAGAGAGAAATGCGTCTTTACAGAGAAATGCGTCTTTACAGATTACATAATGAAAGCGTTTATTTTATTTCGTTAAGTAATAAATTAAAGCTTTCTATAGATATACTTATTTCCGTGAGGTATGTATTCGCTGAGTTTCGCTTCATTTATGTGGAGCGATCCTGAGACAACAGAAAGCGCATCATGTTTGTTTTCTTTATTTTATAAAAGCACCGTCTGCAACATTTTATTGATACTGTAAGCGCACACAAATAAAAGTAGGCCCTTTACACTTCCGAATGATGTATTACTCCTACCTTTATGAGCAAAAATGACGGAATATTTGAAATTGTTTCCACTGAAAAAAATCCAAGTGCACATGCTGCCCTGCACAGCGGCTTTAGCTTCCACTCTCCGCACACATAATTATGCCTAATAGCGCATACAACTTAAAATAATTCGTAACCTGGCTGCCTTAAAATTTTAAGTTCAGTCAACTCAAAAAAAGTTTATTCAACTTGAAATGTTAAATTATACTAAGTGACAACTTAGATATTTGATTTGAATCAACTTAAAATTTTAAGGCAGCTGGGTTACTTACCCATCTGTTAAGTTTAGCAAACACAAATATCTAAGTTGTTACTTAATACAACTTATTTTAGTTGACTGAACTTAAATTTTAAGGCAGCAGGGTAACAAATTATTTTAAGATGACTCAACAAATTGTGTTTTTTATTTTTTACAGTGTATTTATCTTAGTTTAACATTGAAACTATTTTATACTTGAACTCTTTTAGGCCTGTATCTATAGATTTTATTTTAGGCAAGTCGTGATGATTTGAGAAGGCAAAATTGATCAGACAGACTATGATCAGTCTGCCGCTTGGCCATTACTTTAAAAAACAAAAACTTACATTTAATGAACAAAAATGCTCCAAACGTTTTTCTAAATTAACTAAATAAAAAAACAAAACAAAATCTAATCACTTTGCCATTACATACAAAACTGAACTATTTTAATAGCTGAAACAGTAGTATAAGCTGTTTTGGGAGAAGGGGGAATTTGAAATACTCGATATTCGCGATATTTTCAAATTTTACATCGTCATTAAATTTATTGTGATATTATCGCTAATATTCAATATACCGCCAGCCCTACTTACCACATAAACAGAGTAAGGAGAAATGACTGATAGGATGATGGCGAATGATTTGCAGATCCTGAGCATCACTGACAAACATCTAATCTTGTAAAATGTGTCGTAAGTACTCGAAACTGTGGGGTAAGTACTCAAACTCGAATCTTGAAAGTGCAAAAAACGAGCACCCATTCAAAAGCTATTAATAGTGGCTCTCTAATGCCCACAATTTGTAGTAGAATTGCCCAATGATATAACTGCAAGAGAAAGCATTGAAATATATTTTTTCCTCTCATGCCGGCTTAACATTGTGATGTCTGTCAGTCATTGGTGATGGATGATGGCATCGAAAAGATATAGTTATTAGATATAGAACTATTAATTCTGTCATTCCTGAAGACGAACAGGGGTTGTCAATAAAGTTACATAAACGCACAACCAAAACAAAGACTAAGACAAAGGAAACAAGTCAACACCCCCAGAAACTCTATGAGGTGGAAAATTCTGGCAGGTTGACGTCATGTACAACAACAAAGCTTCTTTTAAATCAGGCAGACATTGTTGAAATATTTTAAAGACAATATGTGAAAGAACATTTTGGGTGAATGTCAAAATCCACATAGCTGAGTGACATCTGATTTTATTAGCCAGTGGGACACTAATATTTAAGTTCAATAACATTCCTTGTCAAGTTCAACCCTTTAACAACTGACAAAAGATATTGGCAGGGTATATATTGTGTGTGACAAAAAGTCACACTCCAAAAAAAAAAAAACACAGACGTTTTGCAACAACTTGCATTGCATCAAGTGCTCCACGGATGAAACAAAGTCATATAATAACTATCCTTTCTTTTTAATCTGGTTTTCTCAGTTTATTATTTCATTTTAATACATTACAGAACTGGTTTATGTAGGTGTAAAATTATTTTAACTATAAATATTTTATAATCTCTTACACTCTTTTTTCTGACCTACTTTGGTTCATAATTTACTGTATTGTTTTACTTTATTCGCATGTTCGTGTCCTTCATCAGTTCATCTGCTTTAAAGTGCGATTAGGGAAAAATCCAGTTTGATAAGGTTTTTATGCCGGTGATGACGCTGTCCTTCAGGCATATCAGTTCCTCATACCCCAAAAAAAGTGGTCATGCTCATGCAGATATGAACGCAAACCCGTGCAATTATGCACGTTTACTTTTCTGTAATTATCTCATTTATCATATCAGCAGATCATCAGAATGTCCTTGTTAAACCTTCTGATTTATCACTTTCTTAGGCCAAATTGTTGAAATATAAAAAATCTTGCAAATGAAACATCCCCATATTTAATCATTGTAAAATAAAAGCATGTTGCGCAAAAGGAAGTCTTTGCTTACTATAGCTTTACGTCACTAGTGAATTTAAAAAATCTAGTTCAAGCCTTCACTTCAAGTAACAGTAGATTTCACAATAAAAAGAGTAAACAAGTCAAGCCTAACAAGCCTTAAAACCTGTCGCCAAGATGCCCGATTTTAAAACAACAAGACTGGATTCCTTGCAAAGTTTGAGGCCACTTGTAAATATTCTTACAAGTGCAATACCTTTCAACTGTCACTTATTTTAATTTAATTATGTGTTAAAATACTGTAGCTCATCCAGCTAAATAAACTAGTTGAGTGCTTTATTAAAACAGTATAACTGACTTGAGTATGGAGGTAAACTTCATAATCCAAACATCTTAAATGGCCTCTCCATATTAAGCAAATACATAAGACAATATATAATGTGTACACTATAAACAGTACTAACAAAACAAAAGGTCTCACTAGGGCTGGGCAATATAGCTAAAAATATTATCACAATTATTTTTTTCAGTTTTTTCAGTTGATATTGATAATTATCACGATAAATGTCAATTTTTTTATTTCTTTCAAGTTTAAAGGCAGATTTTTGCTACAGTGTGAAAGTTGTAAAAACCTGACAGTTGTAAACCTAAAAATTGTAGCAACCTCATTTTTATATGGTGAAATTTAATTATTCTGACTGTTTGAGTTTTTTTTATTTAATTAATTATTGCTCTTCTATAGTAGCATGCATTTATATCATGATAATAACAGTTACAGAAATATAGCACCTCAATATCATGGTATAAAATTTAATATAGTTTCTAGGTATTTGTATCAAAAATAGTAGTCTAAATACATTTAGTATTAATGCATAAACACTATAGCTTAATCACAACAGTTACTGCATATTTTGTAAATTTCCTACCGTAAATATATCAGAACTTAATTTTTGATTAGTAATATGCATTACTAAGAACTTCATTTGGACAACTTTAAAGGTGATTTTCTCATTATTTTTATGTTTTGCACCCTCCAGCTTTTCAAATAGTTGTATCTCTGCAAAATATTGTCCAATCCCAACAATGGAAAACTTATTTATTCAACGTTCAGATGATGTATAAATCTAAAATTTAAAAAAAAAAAAATCTATAAATCTAATTTTAAAATTACCCTTAAGACTAGTTTTGTGATCCAGGGTCACAATTAGAGTTTCCGCCACTGAATACAAAATACAAAAAAAAGACAATTGTAACCTTTTTTCCTCACAATTGCAAGTTTAAATGCAGCTTCAAAGGGCTCTAAATGGTCCCAGCCGAGGAAGAAGGGTCTTATCTAGAAACGATCTGTCATTTTTTTCAGAAAATAAAAATTGTATACTTTTTAAGCACCAAAGCTTGTGTAGTACAGGCTCTGGGATGCGTGTCCACGACGCTACGTACTATTGAATCATGTCGAAAGGTCACACAGAACGCAGGAGGAACTACAGACCCAGCGTTTACAAAGCGAACGCGCAAAGACTAAGGAAGTGTAAGTAAGTCAAATGTTGTTTACAAACAAAAAGGTACAACGATGTCGGACGATTGTGAAGTTGTAGGAGAAAATGAGATGGAGTTTTTCGCCATACTCTACCTTTATGAGCCGGAGTATACAGACAATGAACTTAGACGTGATTCGTAGTGT
This sequence comes from Labeo rohita, assembly GCF_022985175.1. Lineage (NCBI taxonomy): Eukaryota > Metazoa > Chordata > Actinopteri > Cypriniformes > Cyprinidae > Labeo > Labeo rohita. The sequence goes on along the minus strand of NC_066889.1, from coordinate 23,903,909 downwards.
CGTGGACGCGCATCCCAGAGCCTGTGCTACACGAGCTTTTGTGCTTAAAAAGTATACAAATTTTTTAATTTTCAAAAAAATGATCGTTTCGCTAGACAAGACACTTCTTCCTCGGCTGGGATCATTTAGAGCTCGCTGCATTTAAACTACATTTTGGAAGTTCAAAATCGTGGCACCAATCAAGTCCTGAAATGCTTCCTCAAAAACCATAATTTCTTACGACTGAAGACAGAAAGACATGAACATCTTGGATGGCAAGGGGGTGAGTAAATTATTTGCAAATTGTTCTGGAAGTGGAGTTTTCCTTTAAGGCAGGAAATAATCAATCTTTACGAGAAACTGAACAGTATTTATATCAATTTTTACCTCTGATCCACTGAAATGTCCAACTGTCCTGAGCGCAACAGCCGGTGCATGGCGCGTCAACGTGCTCTGGCATAGTGGACACATGCGTGGAAGCGATCTGTCACGCATATACGTCACTCAGCGTTTACACAGTGTAGAGATTGTGGGTACGACGGCTACTCAAAATGGTAATTACTTATGCTTATCCTGATTGTTGCAACCGATTAAACATTTTAGAGACCCAGAGGGGGATAAAGTACTACTGAAATCATCAGCTGTGCCTATGAAATCACGCGCTGTTGTGAACGCGCTCAGGACAGGACATTGCGGTGGGTCAGAGGTAAAAAATGATATACTGTTTAGTTTCTTGTAAAGACCGATTGTTTCGTGTCTTAAAACCTCAATGTATCATCACAAGCTGCAGGGTTTAATTTGGTTTTGTCTGTGTTTTTTTGATTCTCAAAGCAGTGGGTCCCATTGACTGCCATTATATGACTGACAGACTGCACCGGTTTGAGTTAAGAATCTTTGTTTGTGTTCTGCTGAAGAAACAAAGTCACTTACATCTTGGATGCCATGGGGGTAAGCAGATAAACATCAAATTTTCATTTTTTGGTGAACTTTAACTTTAATCTCTTTAACACTCTTGCTGTGGGTTGAAGTGACCTAAATAACCTTATATTTAGCCCCAGAAATGCAAAATGTACCAGGGGAATCCCACCAAAAAATGTATTTTACCCCCCGGAATGTGATTTTTACTGGGGGACCCCGCTCGAAACACGATTGGGGTAGTTTTGAGCAGCAATTGAGAAATTGAGAAACGAGAGGACAGTTTACTCGCGCGGGACTTGTATTAACAAATCTGGTCCGTTTAGAAACGTTGCTGTGTGAAAGCCAACCCCACCAAGAATAAAAAGCAACATTTTAATCATTTTAATCCCTGTTTCAGAACAAAGCAATCGATCTACAGGTGTGAAAACACACTAAATTATCTTCAAAGATCACTTCTTTCAATATATCCACTCACATTTGTTTAAGTTTCCCTTTTGTGCGAGAATGTAACTTGGGTTTGGCATTTGAAATCAAAAGGCAAGTTCAAAAGTAAATCTCTAGGGGTGTTAATTTGATTCCTTAGCAATAATCTTAAAATATGACCTTTGTATGATTATTATTTTTAATTTCATTAAATAATCAATTAAGATTCACAATATTTGAACATTCACAAGCTTAATTGTTGCTATGGAACAACTTGATTGACTGATATTGCTTATACTGTATTACCTTACTGATTTTATGCTATATAAGCAACGCTCCCATTTCTGATTACTCATTCTTGTTAGTTTTGCACTCTTTGTTGTATTTCAAGTGGCCTATACGTTTAGGAATGTGGGCAATGCAATGCTGAATAAGTCTGTCATTGTTCTTTATTTTGCCTAAGATACATTTGAGGAAGATTTCCTATGAATGCAGTTTAAAAAGTTGTACTGTAACGAATAGCAAATAAAGTGATTTTTTCATACAAAAGAGACACATGATTTTGTTATTTCTTTCTAAATATACAGTAGTCAACATTTGAAGTGAATCAAAACCTTTCATCAAAGTTGTCCTAAAATCAAAACAATACCCGTTCTTGTCTCGGGACAACTTTGATTAACTTTTTTTTAAACCGCTTCAGATGTTGAATACTGTAATAAATCCCAATTATGGGATGCATTACAGCTGAGAAATACATAAAAAAAGGAATTCTTAACATTACCAACTTGGTTAGCCTAGTCTAACTTGTCTACTACAGTTGCAAGTTCAAATATCAGTTTAATTTCTAAAGAGTGAAAAGCAGAATTAAAAAAACCAAACAACTCATTCTGTCATTCCAAGTATAACCAAAACTATGAGGAAAAAAGCAAGGAGAAAAATAAAGCAATACATGCACAGCCAAGTACACACCCCAAGAAAGTGATTGGAAACATTTTATCCAATGCAACTGTTCTCATTATGGGAACACAAAAGGTCTGGTATCCCATCTCTGTTTTAGAATTAAGCCTGACGGTAGTGGATCTAAGAGCAGTCAATCTGTGGCTGCAGCAGACACACAGCATAAAAGAGACAGTGTTGTTTGCATACCACAAAAAGGGAATTTTGTTCTTCATTCCCTACAGTAAGGCAATCTGCAAAGTGTTTTTTTTTTAAGATTTCCGCATATCAAAGATTTTTTGTAGTTCAAAGCATTCCGAATTAGAACTGCGATAGAGAGATAGATAGATAGATACATAGATAGATAGACAGATAGATTATGATACTGCTAATGTGATTTTTTCTCTTGTGCATTCTGGGAACTCTGGTACTCACTCATGTCATAGAAATGCTGCCAGAAGGCCTCCATCCAGTTATGTGTGTCTTCAGATGCGTACGTGAGAATTGTGTATGCGGTCTCAACGCCACACTGGTTTGATATGGTGATACTGTGAGTATGTAGAGCTGGATCTCTCTCTGTGGCACGCACACGGGTGTCCTAAAGCAAGTATGCAAACGTACAGTTTCGAGATTAGGTGTAAACAACAATTACAACCGGGGTCAATGTAGTAAACACCTTCCAAAACCGAGTATGCTGTAACACTGGATTTAAAAACATGTGCAGCACATTACCTATGCTCTCACTGGAACAAGTCACATAACACAACACAACACAAATCACTGGGATATAAACAACTTGGCCCTCTGTTGACTACAAGATGCAACTACAATTGTTCCGTGAGAGAAGTGTATTAATACTTCTTACCTTGTTAATGGGAATAGTGAACAGTGGTGTTTCTAAAGAGTCTGTATTGTCTTGCTGCTGGTAACATTTTAAATCTGACCCACTCAGGACACCGTAGACATCTTTCCAGTCCTCAGGATTGGTCTCTGACTTGGGTACAAAAATATGTGAAAGGCTGCTGAATAAGGTTTTGTCAAATATTGATTATTTATTTTTAATTACAATAATATGTTGTTTTTACAAACCCGAATTTTAAATTTTCCGCACTTAACAACTTGAGTCATGCAGAGAGGCTGGGCCACGAGCTGACAGCACAAACTACCGTAGAGCGGCAACCAGAACGAGGAGTCCTCTAAAATACAGATGTACACAGTTACGAACAAACATCCTATCACATGCATAGAGATACAGTGAGTGCGGTCTGAGTAAACAATTCTTTAAAATTGTTCATTTCCATAATGAAAAGGTGTGATTTAAAATTTAATTTGAATTCTCATTTTTATTTTCTCAGACTTTTGGACTCAATATGTAAACACAAATTCACATATAATAGCCTTTGTTTAAAAAGTTCATTAAAAAGTGCTGAATAAAGAGTTTTCTTACCCGTGTCTGATATTGTCAGGTCATGTGTTCGGAAAGAGTTCTGTATGTGGCACAGGGACAGAGATGTGTGGGCCAGGAGGTGATATTTAGGGCCCCTGAGGACAAAAGGTAAAATTGAGGACCTCTGTGAGCAAACATTTTTGATCACTTGATCTAAAGTACAGCAAAAACAGTCACATTTTGAAATATTTGTACTATTTAAAATAACTTTTTTCTATTTGAATGTATTTTAAAATGTCATTTATTCCTTTGATTTCAAAGCTGAATTTTTAGCATCATTACTCCAGTCATACGATCCTTCAGAAATTATTCTAATAATTTAATTTACTGCTCAGAAAACATTCATTATTATTATTATGTTGAAAACAGATGAGCAGAATTTTTTCAGGTTTCTTTGATGAATGGAAAGTTCAGAAGAACAACTTTTAATTATCTGAAATAGAAATCTTTTGTAACATTATAAATGTCTTTATCATCACTTTTGATCAATTTAAAGCATACTTACTAAATTAAAGTATTACTTTCTATAATTTCTTTCCCAAACATCAACGAAAAGAAGAATTATACTGATAAATGCTGATCTTTGAATCTTCCTATTCATATAAAGACTCCTGACAAAATGTACTGTTTTAAATATTGATAATAATACTTAAAAATATTTCTTGAACAGCAAATCAGCATTAGAATTATTAGGATCATGTGACACTGAAGACTGGAGTAATGGTGCTGAAAATTCAGCTTTGATCACAGGAATAAATTACATTTTAAAATATATTAAAACAGAAAACAGTTATTTTAAATAGTAAAAATATTTTACAATATTACTGCTTTTGCTGGATTTTGGATCAAATAAATGCAGGCTTGGTGAGCAGAAGAGAATTCTTTAAAAAAAAATTAAAAATCAGTTGTTTTCAGATTAAACTGCTTTTAGAACATTTAGAACTGACACTGATACTTTTTTTAGTTCAAATACACACAAAAAAATAGAATCAAACAAGACTGGTGCAGTTTTAATAAAGTGAAACAACAAAACATGCTCAGCTCATACTTCATCCCAAAATTCAAAAACTAAGAAACAAAGACAAGAATTTTCCGTAAACAGTATATTCTGCAAAAAAAAAAAAGGTGCTAGATTTTTGTACCATTAAGATTTTTTTCACTTTATTTTCATGAGTTAGGCACATCTGTCCACCCAAATTCTTAATGGGTTCAGATGTTTTATTTTTGAGTTTGTAATTCATTTTAGGGTCAGTAATGATCCTGTCATGTAATAGTGATAACTATCCTCTCTCGATAGATATGTTGCTATTATTATTATTATTAAAATTGGCAACAATACAGGCAGTAAAATAAATAAAACTATAATGATGTATAATTGCTTTGCAATTAAAATAATTAAATAATAAGAATAAAAAAGATAAATTATTTTAAGTGGTGCTTTATTCTCATGAACATGATGACAATATAATTCTCAAAAATAAAAAAACCCCCTGAAATATGAAAAATGACCCACATATGTTTTTGACAGGCGTCATGAGATTCACCCTAAAAATATGTTATTGGTTTTGGCATCTTCCACCATCAATCTTCTTAATTTTCTCTCCTGTGCCTTTTCTATCTTTTTCTCAGACATGTCAATATGTTAAGAAAATAAACAGTCAAGGTGTGTCTGTCTGCAGTGACAATCACTATGGATGCATTTGTTTCTGTTTGTGAAGTGGTTTCGGCAAGTGTGAGACTGCTTCAACATTTAATAACCTTCCAGTGTTATGTATTTGTTTGTACAACGCTTGGTATGTGGAATCATATATACTGTATGTTATGACATATATACCGCCTCCTCACCGTACAGACAGAGCAGGCAGCAGAACCGGTGATTCTCCTCCTGGTGAACTCCCTCCCGATCCGGTTCCGCTGCTGTGAGAACCGCAAGAAGCTGCTATCTCTAAAGTTGCCATGAACTTCTTACTGGAGCCACTTCCCAGCCGGCTCAGCCTCCGAGTGGAGAAGCCCATGCTGAATTCTTCCTCCACACAGCAGCTGTAGAGCTCCACCCGCAGGTCAAAGCCTGGAGGCACGTCAGTGCTATGAAGACAGAATAAATGGAAACTGGACTTGAAAAAAATTGGACTTGAAAAGTTTAGATTAGTTACAGAGCTTTTAAAAATAAAATATTTAAAATGTAAACACTACCATTCAAAAGTATGGGGTTGTAAGATTTTTTTTAAATGTTTCTGAAATAAATCATACAGTGGCTGTGCTGTATTATAAATAAGTCATGGTTGAAGGGTGTTGTTAGACGTGAACAGGACCACTTCAGCCAAGACTTTTTCACAATGCAGCACTCCTCGAGTACCTTATTGCTTTTTTTAAAATGGTTATCACACAATAAAAATATTAAAACTTTTTTTCTAAGTAAATTTGTTAAATGCTGTCCTGCTTAAAACAGTAAACGGCAAGAGATTATGAATCATATTATGGAGCTCAAATAAAAATAAAGAATAGGAACTGTTCTCATCCAGTGTGTCATTTTTTTTTTTTTTTTTAACACCATATATAATATTTTCTCACACACTTACTCATCTCTCAGCATGAGAAAACGTCATTTTTTGATACATTTCTTTTTTGCTAAAAAAACTTTTGATCTTTTTAATGCCAGCTTGAGCCAGAATACACAGCTTCAGCGAGAGAAAGACAAGACGAGCGTTTGACATTAAAAAGTATATAAATTGTATAATTATTATGAAAATAACCGATCGTTTAGCTAGATAAGACCCTTCTTCCTCGGCTGGGAACCGCATTTGGGATGATTAGAAGCTGCATTTAAAATGCACTATGAAAGTTCAAACTTGGGGCACCATATCAGTCCATTATATGGAGAAAAATCCTGAAATGTTTTCCTCAAAAAACATAATTTCTTTACGACTGAAGAAAAAAAGACATGAAAATCTTGGATGACAAGGGGGTGAGTACATTATATGTGAATTGTTGTTCTGGAAGCGGACTTGTCCTTTGATAAAAGTATTAATTTCTTTCAAAACCATACCCTAGTGATCCCAAACTTTTGCATGGTATTGTATATTTACCAAAATAAATCAAATTAAATTTTTACCTTTTTTTTTTTAATAACTTCTTTTTTTCAGTCAGACAATGACTAAATCTACCAACCAAACTAATCACCCACTATAACTAGCGAATATGACACGATGAGATCTAGATCATAAAAATCAAATATTTTAGAGGACATTTTTGAAGAAATAAAAAGTTTAAAAATGAGTAATAAAGATCATTTTGGAGACGACCATTTCTTTTTTTGTCTCTGAATTTCAGAGGGATATAAGAAAGTAAATATAGAGTATCTTACAATATCACTGGTTCATCAAAACAGATGTCTGTGAGCGTCCTGTCCACTATTACGAGATCTGTATCGTGAATCTCTGTCCCAATCTGCAGTAAACAGAACACGGCACACTGGTGCAGCTCTGAAGAAACAGAAAAGAAGAACATGAGAAGAAAACTGACTGATTTCGTGGGCATATAGATTAGTCAAACTCACCTCCTTTGTTTTTAAAATACTCAGAGTCTTTCCACATGAGAGGAATGCGAATATCTGAAGATAAATCAAGCAAATGCAAAAATAAGAACAATAACAAAGCAAATAGATAAGATATAGCATAGTAATATAGTAATATAGTAATACAGTAAATTGTTGCATTTTTCTGTGTGTGTGTGTGTGTGTGTAACCTTACTTGAAATGGCTACTTTTCCAGTACAAGGTAATCGCTCATCAGCAGGCCCACCATCAGATGACCTAAAAATATTCAATAAAGGGATTAGCGGCTCTTAGGCATCATAATTATGTTATACCTTCAATATTCTTTACCGTTAGTTTATTATTTATATTTACTGTTTAATTTTTTATTTATATGTAAAATGTCACTTTTTCATGATACATGTGTGTACTATTTTTTTTTTACACTTTCGTTGTCTAAAAGATATGAAGTCAAGATTGTGTGATATAAAGTCATAATTGCTAGATCACAAACTCACAATTCTGAGAAAGATAAAGTCAGAATAGCAATATGTTAATTACAAGATTACAAGACATAAACTTCCAATTCTGAGGAAAAGTCAAAATTGTGAGATAAAAGTTGCAATTACCTTTTTTATTTTTTATTCAATGATAGAACCAAAAACAGAATTGGGGAAATAAACTCAGAATTCATAGAAAAAAAACAGAATTCTGAGAAAAAGAGTCAGAACTGTGAGATATAAGCTTTAAACTGTAAGGAGTAAACTTAGAATTCTGTGAAAAGGAGTCCAAACTGTAAAATATAAACTTAAAATGTTGAGATGCACACTTCTGCGAATTCTGAGAAAAGGAATCAGAATTGTGAGATATAAGTGACATTTAAGCTTTAAATTGTGAGAAGTAAACTTAGAATTCTAAGAAAATGAGGCAGAACTGTAAGATATAAGCTTTAAATTGAGATGTAAACTTAGAATTCTAAGAAAATGAGGCAGAATTGTGAGATATAAACTTAAAATTGTGAGATTTAAACTTAGAATTCTGAGAAAAAGAATCAGAATTTTGGGATATAAGTGAGATATAAGCTTTAAATTGAGATGTAAACTTAGAATTCTAAGAAAAAGAGAACTGTGAGATATAAACTTAAAATGGTGAGATGTAAACTTAGAATTCTGAAAAAAATAATTAGAATTGTGAGACATAAGTGAGATATAAGCTTTAAATTGTGAGACGTAAACTTAGAATTCTAAGAAAAAGAGAATTGTGAGATATAAACTTAAAATTGTGAGATGTAAACTTAGAATTGCAAGAAAAAAGTCAGAATTGTACGTTTATATCTCGAAATCATTTATTTTCCCAATTTTATTATGTTTTTAATCCCATGGTGAAAACAGACCATAACAATGCCAAACTATGGAAACCATTTGTGAGTTGAGAAAGTCTTGTTTAAGAAGACACTGAGTTGCTATTTATTTCATCTATTCAGTACAACTCATTATATACATCTATAACCCAAACCAGTGACTGTATGATATACCTCCGTCCTGCTTTCTGCATGGCCTGGGCTTCCTTCATGCGCTGCAGCTGGGTCATGAGGGCCAGTATGCGGCTGTTGGATGTGAGGAGAGTCTTGGAAGCTTCCAGAGCCTGATCTCTCTGAGAACATGCAGCTAAAAGCTTACAGGCCCCTTCTCTGATCCTCACCTCCCTCTCGATCCGTTTCTGAACCTCACAGTCCTGCAGAAAGACAAAGAAACAGTGGTCAAAGACTTAGAGTTTGTTCATGACCCACATCATATGACCTTATTGTCAAAAACACACAGAATAAGCCCTGAATCCCAAAAGCATGTCTTTTGTTCCATTTAAGTTCATTTAAGCCGTTTGCATAGATTAGCATAAGACGTATTTTGTCACATGCCCTGCTGACTTGAATTGTGGATTTGTGCAAAAATGAAATTTGTTAGTTGCCTTTTAAAGAAGAAGTCCACTTCCAGAACAACAATTTACAGATAATGTACTCACCCCCTTGTCATCCAAGATGTTCATGTCTTTCTTTCTTCAGTCGTAAAGAAATTATGTTTTTTGAAGAAAACATTTCAGGATTTTTCTCCATATAATGGACTGATATGGTGCCCAGAGTTTGAACTTCCAAAATGCAGTTTAAATGCAGCTTCAAACGACCCCAAATGCAGTTGTAAACGATCCCAGCCAGGGAAGAAGGGTCTTATCTAGCGTAACGATCGGTTATTTTCAAAAAATAATACAATTTATATACTTTTTAATGAAGAAAGAAAGACATAAACATCTTGGATGACAAGGGGGTGAGTACATTATCTGTAAATTGTTGTTCTAGAAGTGGAGTTCTCCTTTAATAAGCTGACAATTTGACTATAAATAATATTGTTAAAATTTTCTTTATTATTGTCTTTATAGCAGTGCTGTATTAACTAAAACTATAACTGAAAATATTAGATGAACAAAGTAATTTTTTAAAATTAAAAAATTAAAATAATATAAGCTTAAGTACTAAAATTACTAAAACTTAAATAAAAATGAATTAAATATTTAAAAACTACTACTAAAAATAACAACCAAATAATAAAATTACTAAAGCTTAAACTAAAATTAAAACTGAAAATATAAATAGAAAACCTAGTTCAAAATATTAATAAATACTATAATAGTATATAAATACTACCAAAACAACACTGCTAGTCTACTAAAAATGTGAATTCTTTGGAGATTCATCCCATTGTGCCAAGATATTTGCATTCACACAAACCACAACTCACGTCTGGACACACACAACCAAAAACTATGCAAAAGCAGAGGAAAGCTCTGAAAACATTCAGCCAGCAAAAGAAACAAAGTCGAACACAAAGAGCTAAACGGCACTACAACAAAACCCTCTGTTTGTTCTATTTCTGAATTCATTCACCGTTTATTGTTGGCTTATAGTCAGTCAGTCAGTAAAATACCCCTTTAATCTGTTCACATCCTCTCAACTGTGATGTAAAGAACCACAGTTATGTAAGAGAGAGCAATCTAAGTGTACGTTTGAAGATTAACACAAATAAGCGCTTACCAATGTTAATAAATAATAAGAAATCGAAGAGTTTTCCAGCAGACGCAAATGGATTACTTAGAAAAAAAATCAAATAAATGAAAGGAATTTTCCATCGTAATTCTCAATTTACACTGACCTCTAGCTGCAACTGAATATGTGTCAAAGAATCTAACAAAACAATTAGATAATGTGAACATTAAGAGCTGATATGGACGACAAACTGATAACGCTGATAATGCTTAGGGTTCATGAGTACAATACAAGTGTACTGCAGGATGAAAACTATTTCAGAAAGTTGAAAGCAGTAGTAAAATGCCCAAACAGACACAAAAATCTATTATAAACTGGCCCTGATTGTTATCTTCATGCAATGTTAGTGGCTTTTGATTTGGGAACAATGAATCGTTTATGTTTAAATATGAAACTTCTTGACTCAAAGTTAAGTGTTTCCAACAGTGTGATTTAAGATGCACAATTTTGCATTTAAAAGAAAATCGCCCAATGTGCATTTAAGGAAAATCATTCTGTCATCATTTGATGCATTAAAAAGATTGGACTAAATAGAACAATGTCATCTTTTTTACTGTTTTAAAAAGCCTGAAATACTGCGTAAGTTAATAATTGACTGTTTTATGATACTTTCTGTCATTTTGGAGCAGTGCGGTCCTAATTCAATGGTGAACAATCCCTATAAATGCTCAATCAAACAAAAGCACTCACTGAAGATTGATCTCGGCACGCTTCCAAAGAACAGGACGCATGCATTTGCTCTTAAACTATTAGTCCTTTATACTAATAGTATGTTAAAGCATGTTGGCGCTTGCTCAATGCCTGTCTGCTCTGATGACAGCGAGCATTGTGTATTGACTTGAAACTCCTGCAGGGTCATGTCTATGTCAGAACGATATCAAACAGGCTTTTGTCTGTTTCTGACACATTAAGACGGTTAATTCTCAGAAGTCTAAAATCCTACCCTGAAAAACTGCACTAAAAAAACTGTCAGTGTCATTGTCTAGTCATAATAGATGGTATGTATAATGTCAAGAAAACAAGAACAAAATTTTAGTGCTCAGTTATTAAGGATTATTTGCCTTTTGTCTACACAGTACTTTGGAGAAATAAAAACATACAAATGAGAGAAGAGTTTTGCAAATAAAAGTATACTAGAGAATAATTTAGTATGTCATACATGACTTATTTTACACAGCATGAACGTAATGCAATCGGAGGTGACTTCATGCAATAGATTATTACATAATAAGACAATAAATCCAAACTTAAGAGCACAATTCAACAGACACTCGACTCATATCTTATCTTAATGGAAACTTCGGCCATTCGTATTCCTGTTATACTTCTACTATACGTAAATAACAGGCACAGTTCACATATATACAAACTATAACTAAGAATTAACTCCATTCTGCTTCCTGGGATATGAATGTGCAACATCTGAGCAACAACATGTAGCTTTTCAGTAGTGTTGTCATGGGTTTGTGGTGGATCTGCGCCTGCGCAGGTGTGGTGCTGTGACTGCTCACCTGTGCGGAATCCTCCAGTACGCTTAGGCGGAATCGGCCTCTCTTCACCTCCATCTCCATCGCGGATCCACGGGCCACAGTGGCTCTGGAAGTTTGGTTTCTGCAGAACATGACTGCTGTAGGTTAACTTGCATTAACTAAGCGGTTAGTGATTTAAAATAAACATAAATCCCGTCCCAAATGCTTAGATATATATCTTAAAGGCGCCATTAGTAAAAAATCCTACTGGACATGTTGCAACAACTATGGATAAATAGGGTGTGTTTTTCCCAGTTCCCGTGGTAGGGGTGGCGCTTGAAGTTTTGAACACTCACTGAAACAGCGCCACCATTATTGTGATTTAGGAAAAATAACTTTTGTTATGTTTTCCAGCGACACGGAAGGTTTAATTCCGCCAGGGGTCGTTTGACGGCTCAAAAAACGAATCTTCCATTGAGACGCACCAAAATTTCAGACTTTTTTGGGCTTGTTGGAAACATTTGCAAACTAAAACCAATTATCATTTGATTCTGTTAAATCTGAGTATTAACTGCTGAAATCTACAAATCGAAATACGCACCAGTAATCTCTATAAAAGCGTTTTTGAAATCCTCACGCTGTAAACACAGACGACCGTGATTGGTTTATTCTTACCCGCGTTGAGAAAAGTAACGGACATCGTGTGTTAATGACGTAAACGAGCTGCGGTTCAACAGCAAATAAACTTTATTGGACGTTGTTTTTAAAATACAAAGTTCGAATGTTCTATTATATTTTTTGTTTGTTTGTTTTCATATTTCTGTGAAATTAAAGCAGGCTACTCATACACTTATCCACACAAGGTGGCTAAAATAAGTTATTACACTAGCTTTTAAAAGGTTTTAAAGATTTTTTAATGCTTTTAAAGTCTCTTCCGCTCACCAAGTCTGCATTTGTTTGATCCAAAGTACAGCAAAAACGTACTTAATACAAATTAATAAAAATATTTTTACTATTTAAAATAACTTTTTTCTATTTTAATATATTTTAAAATGTAATTTATTTCTGTGATTTCAAAGCTGAATTTTCAGCATCATTACTCCAATCACATGATCCTTCAGAAATCATGTTAATATTCTGATTTGCTGCTCAAAAAACATTATTATTATTCTGAAAACAGATGAGTAGAATTTTTCTAGGTTTCTTTGATGAATAGAAAGTTCAGAAGAACAGCATTTATCTGAACTAGAAATCTTTTGTGACACTATAAACGTCTTTATCATCACTTTTGATCAGTTTAAAGCTTCCTTGCTAAATAAAAGTATTAATTTCTATAATTTCTTATAAAATTATACTGACTCCAAGCTTTTGAATGGTATAGTGTGTTACAAAAGCTTTTTATTTCAGATACATTTTGATATCTGGATATTTCTATTCATCAAAGAATCCTGAAAAAAATACTGTTTTAAATATTGATAATAATTCTACAAATGTTTCTTGAACAGCAAATCAGCATAGATTGATTTCTGAAAGATCACGTGACACTGAAGATTGGGGTAATGATGCTGAAAACTTAGCTTTGATCACAGGAATAAATTAAATTTAAAATATATTCAAATAGAAATCAGTTAAAAATATTTAACAATATTACTGCTTTTGCTGTACTTTGGATAAATAAATGCAGGCTTGGTGAGCAGAAGAGACGTCTTTAAGAAACATTAAAAATCTTACTAGTCAAAAACTTTTGACTGGTAGTGTACAGAAACATTACATATTATTATATTACTCTAATAATTAACTTTGTAATTTCTAAAAATAAATGATGTCTCATATACTCAGACAAATGGAAAACTGTTTGAAATTCAACCTTTACAACATACTGTAAAGTTTTTATTAACATATTTACAAAGATATACAAGTTAAACATTTGCTTGAGAACATGTGTAAACATGAAAAGCAAATATGAACAGCATAAAACTGAACAAAGGTTAGGCTTGATGACTAAAAGCTGAATATAAAAATGCTACAAATAATGTGGAGAAATGCTAAAATCCGATACACGCAGACAGCATGGAGCTGAAAACAGGACAGTGCTTGTTTAAAATGGAGGTTTGTTTCAAAGCTGCTCTCAGAAATAAATTATACACAAAGAAAAGTCACTTTCAAAAAATAAACAAAAAGTCATTTTCTAAAAAAAAAACAATAGCAAGTGATGTAAGAGAAATGAAAAAAAAATTCAGTTAGGCTCAGATCAAACATGAATTGTAATACAACTTTACATCACAAGGAGTTCAACTGTATCAAAAATGAAAAGTGAATTAATACTTATTTATCCTTAAATTAAAATATAATAACATGAAACATTATGTTGAGTTACTGAGGTACGTTTTTGCTCTCTTCAGTTGTGGTTCTTCTTGGTAAAAGTATCCTGGTTAAAAACTTTACATATCAACACACCTATACACCTAAATAATGTCAAACTGTATTTCTGACTGTTTAGTTAGTTTATTATTCCAGCCTTTGGCCTTAATCCATGTCTTCTAATTCATCAACTTCAGTAAAGATGTCACTGAAAAAGTACTTGGAGACACTTGTAGGTTCTTCATCTGAGTTCTGCTGAGTAAAGACAGATCCAATCCAGTTTTATTAATACAAATACACAATGAGGTCATAAATGTATTGAAATATCTGAGCGTATGATACCTCGATGACAGATGCAGTGGTGGAAGCCGGGGTCGGTGAGGGCCGCTTTACACTAGGGTCTCCTGCAGTGGTTACAGGACCAGCTATCCGTTTTCTCTCAGGACGTGAGGTGTTGACTGTTGGTTTTTGGGGGCCTGGTTTAGCCCCTCGAGGAGCTGCTGAGGGTCCTTGTGTACTTTTAGAAGAAATGAACGACAGGAAGCCTTTGGGTCGTCTGCCAGGTCTATAGAAAAAGACCGAATGAATAAAGAGTTATAAATATCTAGAGCAGGTTTGTTAGGGATCAAATCAAAGCTAATACCAATACACTGCAATGGAGAGTTTTTATTGATATTTTTAGCTCAGCATCATCAAATTTGCTGATATTAAGCCATTTTAGCAGCCTTTGGTATTTACATTTTGCTTTAGATGGAAAATTTAGAGCCACTCACCTTGTAAGCGGCCCACTTGTGGCAACAGGCGTTATTTGGCTGACACCTTGCGAGTCTGATCCACTAGATAACTCATTTGTCTCTTTGCCAGAGGTGCCCACTCCTCCCATGATGCCATGGGAGGGACCCTCCTGGACAGACTCTTCAGGGACAGGTGAATGAGTCTTATTGCTGGTTGATACTGAGTCGTCCGTTGATGAAATGACAGCAGGCACAGTTTGCTCTTGCACTGATCTCGTCTCTTGTGTTGAAATGGGTAATGAGGTAGTATGTTTTAAAGAGAGCGCTGCTGTGTCCTCTTTAGCATCAACAGCTGGAGCATTTCTCCGTGAAACGGGGATGGGTTTAACTTGCAGCTTTGCTACACACAGAAGAAATTAAATTAATTGTCTTAATTAAATGAAAGACATGTAAATGCTGTTCTTCTGAACTTCAATTCATCAAAGAATCCTGAAATAAAATGTATGATGGTTTACACACAGACAGCACAACTGTCTTCAACATTAATAATAATCAGAAATGTTTCTTGAGCAGTAAATATGGATCATGTGACAGTTTTGCATCACAGAAATAAATTATATTTTAAAATATATTCAAATGGAAAACAGTTTAAATAGTAAAAATATTTCAAAATGTTACTGTTTTTGCTGTACGTTGGATCAAATACATGCAGGCTTGGTGAGCAGAAGAAACGTCTTTTAAAAAACATAATATCTTCACGACCACATATTTTTTTAAACGCTCCCTTACCTCTCCTGGTTTTCTCAGGTAGTTTTCTTTTCTTTTCCAGATGTTCCTTCTCATCATCAGTCCCTTCAGCCACAAGGCTTTCCAATCCTTCCACTACTAACACATCACAAAATTGTATTATAAGGCAGTGCAATCTATGAACAGATGTTAAATCTGTCATCATTTTTAAAGTATAATGATGTGTTGAAAATTTTCTCACCATGATGTTCTGCCTGACTCTCATCTTTGGTACTCTAGGAAGGAAATGGCCTCGATATTAGTCACATATTAAAAAAGAATAATACAATTTATATACTTTTTAATGTCAAATGCTCGTCTTGTCTTACTCTGCCTGAACTGTTTTTGTTCCGGTTCGTGACAGTTAGGGTATGTCAGAAAACTCCCATCTCATGTTCTCCCCCAACTTCAAAATCGTCCTATATCGCTGTTTTACCTTTTTTGTTAAGAGTGTTTGATCTTCTTTGCATGTTCACTTTGCACAGACTGGGTCAGAACTTCTGCAGCGATGTAGAATGATTTTGAAATGATTTTTGAAGTTGAGGGAGAAAATACGATCAGAGTTTTTCAACATACCCTAACTCTCTTGAACCAGAATACAGAGTTCAGGGAGAACAACTTGAGCGTTTGAGATTAAAAGGTATTTAAATTGTAATTTTTTAATGAAAAAACTCAAAAAATTTCTTTACGGCTGAAGAAAAAAGAGATGAACATTTTGGATAACAAAGGGGTGAGGGGTAAATTTTTGTTCTGGAAGTGGACTTGTCCTTTAACATTTATCAAGCATTTATACTGCTTAAAGGATTAGTTCACACCAGAATTAAAATTTCCTGTTAATTTAGTCATCGCTATGTCATCCAAGATGTTATATCTTTTTTTCTTCAGTTGAAAAGAAATTGAGGTTTTTGAGGAAAACATTCCAGGATTTTCTCCATATAGTGGACTTCAATGGGAGCCAATGGGTTGAAGGTCCAAAATGCAGTTTCATTGTAGCTTCAAAGGGCTCTAACTGACCCCAGATGAGAAATAAGGGTTTTATGTAGCGAAATGATTGGTCATTTTCTAAAAAAATAAAAATTAATATACTTTTTAACCACAAATGCTCGTCTTGCACTAGCTCTGCTTCCACAACTTGACACGCGACATAGACAGAAGTACTGAGTGTTTACAAAGCAAAGAAAGTTAAACGCCCTTTACAAAAAAGGTAAAACAATGATGTCGATGATTTTGAAGTTGGAGGAGAAAATGAAATGGGGTTTTTCTACCCTACCCTACCTTTTTGAACCAAAGTACACAGATGAAGAACAAGCCACGCGTGAACTTTCCAAAGTGACTATGTAATGACTGAAGTCAAGCTAGTGCAAGACGAGCATTTGTGGTTAAAAAAGTATATACATTTTATTTTTATTAGAAATTGACAGCTCGTTTTACTAAATAAGCAAATACTAAGCTCCACTGAAACTGCAATTTGGACCTTCAACCTGTTAGCTCCTATTAAAGTCCACTAAATTGGGGAAAATCCTGGAATGTTTTCCTCAAAAACCTTAAATTCTTTTCGACTGAAGAAAGACAGACATGAACATCTTGGATGACATGGGGATGAGTAAATGAGCAGGAAATTTTAATTCAGCAGTGAACTAATCCTTATAAAGTCAAGATGCATGTTTTACCCCTTGAGATGTGGAGGCTGGTGCCTTGCGTTTCACTTCTCCTTTCGCTGATTTGTCCACAACCCTCTGTTCACTCTTCTTTTCCTCATCCTCTGACACAGGAATTAAAGCATCTGTGATCAGAAGGTGAGATACCTCCCTGCTCTCACTAGCACTGAAATGAAGAGGAATGGAAAAAAATAATCAAACAACAGGCAGAACATGGAAACATCTGCAGATGGTTTAGACTTAAAGAGAGTTCACCCAAAAATGAAAACTTTGTCATTACTTTCTTGCGCACAAAAAAGATTCTTAGTAATTCATACAATTACGGTTGAATCACTGATGTCATATGGACTATTTTACCAATGTCCTTACTACATTTCTGGGCCTTGAACATGTCAGTTGCATTGCTGTCTATGCAGGGTCAGAAAGCTCTTGGATTTCATCAAAATTTTCATTTTTGAGTTAACTATCCCTTTAAATCCACATTTATTTGGCTAACAAATTCTCAACCATGAGAAACAAAGACAATTCTATTAACATCCTCCTAATGTTTATTTTGCTCTCTGAGTGTTTTATGGCATCAGATAACTGTTTAAAGCAAAGTGTACCTTTGACCATGAGAATGTGATTCAGATGCTGCTGCAGGTGGGAGGCGCTCTGTCCTAAAACCCACCCCCTCATCTAAAGTGGGTGGGATTTCTGTGAGAGACAGTATAAACACAGGTTCCTCAGGCGTGGGCTCAGCAGATGTGTTTTTTGATACACATCCAGGATGTTTCACAGTGCTGTCTTCACAAACTTCCTCAGGAACGGTTCCATTGTTCTCATTCAACGTGACCGTAGTTTTCTGTCTGGACTTGTTTTTAGAAACAACTGTGGTGACATCTTCAACTGTCTAAATTACAGAGACATAACACATGATATTTGTTATTCCGGTGTCCTTATTGTAATAATTCTACCTGTCAAGGGTAAAAAATATAATTAAACACAAATTTAATTAACTAATCTTACTTCTGACGATTCAACACACGATGCCACCTCTTGTTGAGCTGTACTTTCAGATACATCAGGTTCTGTGGTAACTACAGCACCCTCTTCAGGACTTTTAGTGAAAGTGGTTATGGAAGACTCAGCAGCAGGCAGCTTCTCATTTAATACTGCAAGGAAACATATGCAAACATAAAAGATATTTTTTTCTGAATTATTAGAATATATGTTACATAATAAAACTGAAATAGAATTTTTTTTAAGTAAATATGAAGTAAATTGAACTTGATTTTAATAAAAGTTCCACTTTTTTTATAAAAATAAATGTATATAAAATAAATATATATTTATTATAATTATTTAAAAAATTACAATTACTTAAAAATGGTAGTATATATATATATATATGTATACACATGTATGCAAAATATAAACAAAACAGACAGATAATAGTGGCTCGAGTTTTTTTGTATTGTCATACCTATTGTGGTTGATGTTGTGCTGTGTTGTGTCTCTGTGCGTCTGGATATCTGTGTCAGGTTTGGTTTAGGTTTGGGTCCACGGTACCTCCTGACAAGTTTAGAGGTCTCATCTGATGTGCTCTGAGAATCGCTTGCACTAAAACACAACATACAGACATTTTAGACAAATATGAATAAACATATATCAGTCTCACATTATGGATCTAGACCATTGCCACTGGGAGCGTTTTTAAACATTCAATTAACCATGATAATGTGCAAACAATTCTATCCATCCTATTTAAATTGTATTTATTAATAGAAAAAAGGTCATTCAAATAAATTAAAAAAAAAGATAAATGAAAACATTGATTAACAGTATCAATGAACATAAATAAATAAACGGGCCATATACATCACTCTTAATACCTTTTAGTAAGCTGTGGTTCTGATCTTGCCTCTTCTTGTTCTTTTTTATTTTCATCTATGATTATATCATCATTCTTTCTCTTTAGAGATGAGACAGATCCATTATCTTCTTTAGTCACTCTTTCAGGAATGACTTTGGGACTGTCTTCTGTTCTTTCAGATGATGTATTCAGCTGTAGTACCTCAGGGTGGATAGTAGAGGAGTCTGGCAGGTGATCTACAGGAACAGAGTGTTCTTGCATGGGTTGTGTTGAATTTTTATCCTGTTCTGCGGAAACTGTGACAAGTTCTGGACAGATTTGCTGTTGCAGAACTTGTCTGGTTCTCAGACCTTGACCAATATTGGGTTTGGGTTTGGAGAATCGACCTCTTTTGCTTGGTGGAACCTGTGTCTCAGGTTGAATGGGAGCAGGATGTGCTTCAGTTGTCTTTGATTTGATAGGTTCCTCATTCTGGGTGGAGGTTTCTTCAGTCGAAGGTTCTGGAATATGAGTTTCACAGGTTTTAAGTTCAACGTCACCTTTCGTCTCTGACTCGCAGCTTATAGAAGGACCGGACAAGATGGGCGTTTCTGTGATAACTTCCTCATGGACGACCTCTTCATGTACAATGCTTGACTGTTCAACAATATCATTTTCACCTGAAAAAGATCAATCATCTAATGAAGATTTCAAATTTGATTTGAAGGAAATCAATTTGAATTGAACCAAATAATAAGGTTGAATTATGAAGTTATTCTTACTTGTAGAGGGCATTTCTGATGTCTGGATCATCTGAGCTGAGTTTCCAATAGTCAGAAGAGTATGGGCGGCTTCATTGTTGATCTCTTTACATACTGAAAGAAAAATGTATATAAAAAAATAACTACCAGAATTTTAAAGCTTTTGGGTAAAATACTTGTATTGCAGGTAGGGGTGGGTGACATAAGCAAAATATAAATTAAACAATACTCTTAAAATTTTCAATGAGAACATAATATAAGTATTCTTATATTTAGAAAAATCCTTAAGGTACCACAAATTCTTTGGTTTTTCAGCATTTGTGTGTATTTGAACTTTTTCCAGCATGACTGTATGATTTTGAGATCCATCTTTTCACACTGAGGACAACTGAGGGATTCATATGCAACTATTACAGAATGTTCAAACGCTCACTGATGCTTCATGAGGAAAAAAACAAAACAAAGCATTAAGATCAGGGGGTGAAAACTTTTGAACAGAATGAAGATGTGTAAATTTTTCTTATATTGCCTAAATATCACATTTTTCATTTAGTACTGCCCTACAGAAGCTAAAGAAGGTACTTACATGTTTCCCAGAACACAAAATAAGGTAAAATTTACCCAAAAAGTTTTCACCCCCCCTCTTAATGCATCTTTTTTTTTTTCTTCTGAAGCATCAGTGAGCATTTGAACCTTCTGTAATAGTTGCATATGAGTCCCTCAGTTGTCCTCAGAGTGAAAAGATGGATCTCAAAACCATACAGTCATTGTTGGAAAGTGTTCAAATACATAAAAATGCTGGAAAACCAAAGAAATTTGTGGAACCTGAAGGATTTTTTTGAAGAACAGCAGGCAGTTTAACTGTTCAGGACAAACAAGGGACTCATTAACAACTATTATTAAACAAAACAAAAAGCTGTGGATCATTCAGGTAACAACACAGTATTAGGAAACAAGTTTATGTCATTTTTCTGAATATTTTATTCTGTATTATTTTTTCTTGTGGACTATATGTATACATCTTTTATGTGAAAGATCTTATTCAGGTCAGTACTAAATAAAAATAACATGCATTTTGTATGATCCCTTTTATTTTATTAAAATAATTAACATTTTGCAGGTTCTGCAAGGTGTATGTAAACTTTTGACTTCAACTGTAAATGCATGGTTAATCCAAACAATAATTCATGTGGCAGTTCTTTCAGTTCATCAGATCATTTGTATTTCCATGTTTGCAAGCTTGAGAAAGTTTCACTTACCCTCCATGTGGTCTGGGTCAAGGAACTCAATGACGTCCTTCAAAACAAACCAGACGCAAATTATTACCATCTCATCAAACACTACAAAAACATTCCAATTGCAAAGTGAAGAAACTAGATTGAATTTCACTGCATTGTACGTGCATTTATGATGGACACCACAACACGTACCAATTTACCAATGAGTAAACAGAGAAAGTGTCAGACATGACAAGGGACAGAAATGATGGTGGGGAGACTTACAACAAGCAGGTCCAAATGGTTTTCACAAGGGACAGGACCAGCAGGCACCGTGGCCTGCTCACATGACAACTCATGACACAAAGCATTCTGGGATGTGCCCAGGATATCAGACTCATTCACAGAAATGTCCAGCTGGGAGCCAATGGGAATGAGTAACAAAAGAGGAAGGGACAATGAAAGCTAGGAAGGTTGTAATTTTATGACATGACATGCAGAAATGAATATGAAAAAAATGGCGAAACAAAACTCAACATCACTTTGGCCAGAAACATATTCAACGCAAGTACAAGAATGTAATATATAATTTATTATTATATGAAAACACCTGGCGTAGAATATGTTTCAATGAAATCTAACCATAACAATAAAATGTATGCAATAAAAGAAGAAAAAATTAGGCTCAAGCAGGGGAGATTATTGGCACTGATGGCAATAACATGTGATGACGGTGGTCCTACTAGGGTCCTCTGTCTTATGATAATACATAAACATACCTCTTCCATGGTTTCTACCACCTCTGAATTAACAGACAGTACAGGGCGTAAACTCCTTGGCACAAACGCCTGGTTTTCCTCTTCAGGATTTGAAGGAAAGTCTTCCTGGCTTAGGGCACATTCTTCCGCTTCCTCTTCTTCCCCCTCCTCCTCATCATCTTCAGTTCCAGAAGCCAGTAAGGTCACCAGCCTAGATTTCCCCCTCCTAGGCATTCCCTGTTTCAATCTGGGACCTGGTTTTAATTTAGATCTCCGGCCGGGTGCCTTGATGGCCTGACCACGAACTTTGGAAGACACTGGAAGATCAGAGAGCTCATCCTCATCTTCCTCTTCCTCTGCCGCAGCCTGAATCACATGCTGAGAGAGCTTAGGGATCCTTCCTGACCTGAACAGAAATTATAATAGAAAAAATATGTTGAAAATAAGTTGAAGTACTAAAATTACAACAACTAAAACTGAAACAAAAATGTAAAAACTCAAAATATAAAAGCTAATAAAAATGCTATAAAAATATATAATAACTATCCCTAAATGGACATTAAAATTGTCTAATGATTCTTACACTCACCTGGTTGGTTTATTGAATATCTGTTCTTGTACAGCGGTCAGGTCAGGTTCTTCCTCTAAATCTTCCAATTCAAGAAGAACTGTAGACCGCTTCTTCTCTTTTATAGAGGGTGAAGGCACCTAAAAAAAGCAAATTATACAATTTTTATCAAATTAAACAGGCTCTTCTCTATAAAAATTACACATTAGTGTATTACTGACTTTATGCAGTAATATACAACACACATAAAACTATTGCATCAAACAGCTGAAAACGTCACCTTGGGGGACTTGTCCATTTTATTCTCCTCCCCGGCTGAGGTCCCGTCCTCTTGGACATTGGTTTTGGGCATTGGACGCCTGTTCCCCCATTTGCGGCTGAGGTTCGGGATCGGTCTCTGGGGTCGACCCTTCAGCTGAGCCGGTTTAATAGCAGGACTCTTGTATCTGCTAGAAAATTTTTTGGTAACACTTTAGTATCCACATTATTTTTCAATGTGGAAGTAAGCTGTTTTCTGGTAATGCGTGAGACGTCCAGTTCATAAGCCACCATAGGGAAATAACAAAAAGAATAATGAAGTGCAGTAAATAGTAAAACTGTTTGCACTACAAACCATTGTGTTTATAATAAAGATAATACATTAAAATAATATGGCAAGACACACCAGTTTGCAATATCAAGCAGCAAAACAAGCTGTTTTGTACAGCTAAAAATAGCTGGATGCAGATGACACATTAAATTTACAAATGGCTACGCCCACTCTTATGGGAAAAATAAGGTGGATAGGGACCAAATCTAACTATTAACCAGTTGCTTATTAGCATGCCTATTAACATATTTTCTGTTTATTAGTACTTACTTATAAAGCACATTTTCTGCATGACCATATTCTACATCCATAATCCTACCCAATACCTATTAAACTATTAATAAAAAGCAAATTAGAAGGTTTTTTTGAGGCAAAGGTCATAGATAATGATTTGTTAATATCGAGAATTGGACCTTAAAATAAAGTGGGACCAAAGTTTCATTTTCAGCCCTCAAATGGTCTTATAACATTATAAATAAATTATAAATAATAAATATAATTTAAAAATAAATAATACATTTATTATTAGTAGTAGTAGTCCACAAATTACACTACTGTTCAAAAGCTTGGGGTCAGTAAGAATTTTTTTAAATAAATGAATACTCTTATTGGGCAAAAAAAATATATATTTTAAATGCAGTTGTTGTTTTTTTTAACTTTCTATTCATTAAAAAAATCATGAATGAAATTTAATCATGGTTTCCACAAAAAAAAAAAAAAAAAAAAAACGTAAGCAGCACAACTGTGTTTAACACTAGTAATAATAATAATTTTTATTAAGTATAAAATAAGTATTATTTTATTAAGTATCAGCATATTAGAATGATTTCTGAAGGATTATGTGACACTGAAAACTAGAGTAATGACTGATGAAAATTCAACTTTGCCATCACAAGACTAAATGCCATTTTAAAATATATTAAAATTTTATTATCTAACTGACCCCAAACTTTTGAATGGTGGTGTGCATGCAAATGCACCTTAAAATTGAATAATGTGAAATATCTGTAACCTTTCAGCAATATATTTTGGTTATTTCTTACCTGTCATCTTGTGACTGGCCATCAGAAGGAAGATTTTCACAGCCCTCAGGTTCATCTATTGCAGCTAAAAACATTAATGAAATATATTAAAATCATGTTTAATATTTAAAAAATTAAAAAGTGAATAGTATTAACACAAAATACAGTAAATCTTCACTAAGCATAGGCTGTGATTTTCAGTTCATCTGGACTTTTACAGGACAACAACATTTTTCTTCTTAAAGCATACCCTCTCCATTCGTGACTCTCCTCTCTTCTTCTGTATTCACCCCTTTTCTTCTGCGTTTCTTTGGAGTGGTATCACTTCCTCCATCATTTGAGAGGTCCTCATTCTCCTTTTCTCCAGCCACCACATCACTCTCAGAATCTGTTGAGGAGTCCATTTCCCTTCTTTTAGCTGCTGCATCAGAAAATAAAGTGTGCATAAGAACTTAATTCAGTCGAAAAAACTGAATCATAAACAGATGGACAGACTGAAAGTCAAAAAAAACTGACCTCTCACTTTCCTTTGGACTCTCCTCTGCGCTTTAGCCAACTTGACAAGCTCTTTGTTTTTGCTTTTCTTTTTTTCCTCGTTCTTTAGGATCTGCTCCATTAAATTTTTGAAGAAATCTAGATCCAAACGCCGCTTCTCCTCTAAAAACGTACCTCAGTTTACTTCATTTTCAACCAAGTGTCTTAATACATAAATTAATTAGGAGCCAATTTCATTTTCAGAAGTTAGAGGTCACTTACTGAAAGCTTTATCTATTCTCCATGAGTTATTTCTCTCCTCTTTCTTGAACTTGTTCTGGAGGAATAAGAGAAGATGGTAATAAGGTGAGCTTGCATTTTACACCATCAAATCAGCATATTACAATGATTTCTGAAGGATCATGTGACACTGAGGACTGAAGTAATGATGCTGAAAATTCAGTTTTGCATTACAGGAATAAATTACATTCTAACATTTATTAAAATAGAAAACAGTTATTTTAAATTGTAAAAATATTTCACAGTTTTTTTTACTGTATTTTTGATCTCCAAACTTTTGAACAATAGTGTAGATGGTGCAATTAACTACTATATCAATGATTTTGTGACCACCTTAATCTCCATCCGAGCTCGGTGTGGAAACAGCTGACCAATCATGGAGAAGTCTGTCCCCACCATGCTGATGGCCAAGTAAAACATTTCAGTCTCTGGAACAGTCAGAAAAAAACTTATATAAATAAAATGTACAACACACTTGGGATTAAGACGTGCATTTTGACTGGCTTCTAACCGCCA
This sequence comes from Labeo rohita, assembly GCF_022985175.1. Lineage (NCBI taxonomy): Eukaryota > Metazoa > Chordata > Actinopteri > Cypriniformes > Cyprinidae > Labeo > Labeo rohita. Next base: position 23,878,533 of record NC_066889.1, on the reverse strand, counting down.
TTGGACCAGGGTTTGGTGTAGGTGCCCTTCCTAAAGCTGGAGTAGGTGGTGGTAGAGCCACGTTCAAATATAGGATCTCTGTCTTCTGCCGGATTGGGTCCTTTTGTCCTCGACACCTGGACTGTTAAACTACACACCCACACACACAAAAAACAGCTGTTTAACATAAGAAATTCCCCTTCACGTCTTCTAAAATAAATTCTCTAGGTTCTAGACTTCATTTCTTAGGGTCGCTGACCTCTCCTCGTCGATAATCAGAGAGCCATCCTCCGCCACCTTCACCCTAGGCACTAGAAGAGGCTCCTCCTCTTCTGGCTGGGTTTCTTCCATTCTCTCCTCATCTTCCTCATGACCAGCATCTTCTACCACCGTCTCCTGGACTGGTGGAGCAGCTGGACTCTTAGAAGACCTGAAGAGAAACAAGAGTCTTTTTAGTAAAATATTTAGTTCTATTCAGCTGCATCAATTTGAAAACACTGCCTTTGCAATATGTCATCCAGATCAAAACCTGCGTCTCAGTATATATATGTTCTATCAGGTGATATACAGAGTGATCAGGCTTACGTTGGTGTAGAAGCATCATCTATTACTGTCTCTGATGCCTTCTGCTCTTCTTCTGTGAAAGATCTGTATAGAAAAACAAGACAGGGTTTGATATAAATCAATGCATTGGGAACTAGAAAGTAGTGGTAATCCCTGCACACCTTGTTACATGCATCACAAATTCAATATCAACATTCCCGTTTACATGCACTTCTAAAACACACAGAGGAATTAAAAACAGCACATACTTCATTGGGTTGGAAACAGGGAGGTAATAGATCAGCTCTCGCATGGTCATTTTGGTGTGATCTTTAGGTGCCTTGCGTTCTCTGATTCCCATTTTGGGTTTCTTCTTGTCTTCCTAGATTTAAGCATCAGTGGAGGGGTTAGGATAGCATATTAAAAGCATTGAAATAATTCACTTACAAATTCCACATAAAGTGTCCCAACATATTTCAGGATCAAACAGCACTGATTAAACTGTGATTCAATTAAAAAAAATCCTATTTAACCAGGGACTAAAATTAATCTATACCAAGAATAGTGTTTATATATAAAATCTATACATATAATACAGGATAAATATTAAAAATATACTTAAAACATGACTAGATGTTGCATAAACTGCACAAAAGCTATTATGCAACAAAGCAAGCCTGTGATTTTCTATATTTTATTATTATTCATGTTTTATAATTTGTATATATTTTATTATTATTATTATTCATACTTTTGTTTACCATTAAAATTGAAAGTTTTAAAACTGATCAAAAGTGACAGTATAGAATTTTACAATGTTTTAAAATTGTACAATTTTACACAGATTTTGAAACTAGTTGCCAGTGTTAGGACATGTATGTATGTATGTATATATATATATATATATATATATATATATATATATATACACACATATATACATGCATATACACATACATATGTAAAGAGTTTTACTCTAATGACAATGTATAGATCCTGTTCTATGAAATAATTCAACATAAATATAGGAGCCTGTTAAAAATGCTCATTTTAAAAGAAAATTTCAAATGGCACTTACAGGCTTTTGCATATATATACATTATATACATATACATATATATATATATTTTTTTTTTCTCTTCTCTCTCTTTACACGACAGACAACACTAATATAAAACACATACACACCTTTTGTTTGTTCATTTCTTTTTTAAGAAGCTCCCGAAGTTTCCTTGCCTGTGCTAACCTGACCATGTCTGCTGGGTCGTTTAGAGATTTCAAGGAGTTGAGAATCTTTGATGGCGTCTTAAGTTTATTAAGTCTTTCTCTTAACAGATCCAATTGGCTTTGGCCCAGAGGCGATCCAGAATCACTCTCCTGTTGTACAACCACATCTCCCACCACAGGAGACTTTTCATGAACCAAAATGGTATCAGGTTGAGAATTTGTATGGGGATGTTTGGACTCCCCTTGCTGGACAGTCAATGGCACAAGAGTGTCCTCTGATGCCCCGTCCTCTTGCGGCTCTGTCTCTCGGTCATTCTGTAGTGGGGCTGTAGGGATAGGCTGAACTTTGGCCTGTCTGCCTCCTCCAGAAGGTCTCCGTCTTCCAGGAAGCCTGGGGTTGTTGACAGGCTCAGGTATTTGATGGGAAGACTCTTCAGTGGGGGTTGAGGTTTCAGGTTCACTGGGTGTTACTGGTTTTACAAGGGACTTGGATGGGGATTTAGAAGTCTTGGCAGAGGCTCGTGGTTTGGCCAGGTTGGGCAGAGCTGTGAAGCGTTTCCTCCTTTGAGGGCCAGAAGTTGCAGAGGTGCTTGTTGAATCCTGGGCATCAGAACTTTTAGATGCTGCATCCCTATTGTGAAGCAAAGAATCAGTAATAAAACAGGCATTTTGTTTCTTTTGTTTTTCAAAACAATAGACCAATTAAAAAACTTTATACATATGTAAAACATAATATATAAACTTATAATATGAAATATATATGTTACATATTATACACTACCAATCAAAAGTTCTGCTCACCAAGGCTGCATTTATTTGATTCAAAGTACAGCAAAAACAGTAAAATTCAATTTTTTTTTTACAATTATAATAACTGTTTTCTATTTGAATATATTTTAAAATTTTAATTTATTCCTGTGATCAAAGCTGCATTTTCAGCAGCATTACTTCAGTCTTCAGTGTCACATTCTAATATGCTGATTTGCTGTTCAAGAAACATTTATTATTATTATTATTATTATTATTAATACTTAAAACAGTTGAGTACATTTTTTCAGAATTCTCTGATAAAAAGAAAGATCCAAATATCAGCATTTATCTGAAATAAAAAGCTTTTGTAACATTATACACTAAACCATTCAAAATCTTGATCCAGGTTTTTTTTTACTCAGCTGTTTCCAACATAATAATAATAATAATAATAAATGTTTTTTTGGGCAGCAAATCAGAATATTAGAATGATTTCCAAAGAATCATGCGACTGGAGTAATGATGCTAAAAATTCAGCTTTGAATTTTCACAGGAATAAAAACATTTTAAAATGTATTCAAATAGAAAACAGTTATTTTAAATAGTAAAAATATTTTAAAAAGATGTCTTTATTCCAATTGCATGATTCTAAATAATAAATATACAAAATTACTCTTTATTAAATATTAATTAAATATAATTGAAGTTTATTAAATTAAAGGTGTCAGACTCACTCTCCATGTTTACTAGTCTCCAACTGGTCACTAGGGCAACTGTTCTGAGACGTGTCCTCATTGGTCTGCTCCAAAGCTGCTATAGGTGGGTCAGTCTTTAACTTCTCAGCCGTGACCTCTGACCCCTCAGACGGAGCTAAGTCAGCAGAAGCTGGGGGAAGCTGAACATTATCTACAGACGCATTTTGCGAGGGTGTCTGAGCTCGGCCTGTGGGCTTTACATTGGGCCGAACACTGATTCTCGACCTGCGTATCATGTTTGTCTGTTTAGAGGGGAAAACATACATAGAAAATATATATAAATTATATATAAATACATTAGGATGGAGAAAAAAGCATATATATATATATATATATATATATATATATATATATATATATATATATACACACACACACACGTTTGTTTTTGTGAATTGTGGGGACTTTCCATAGACTTCTAGAGTTTTTATACTGACTAAACGATATTGTCTATCCCCTAACCCAACCCTTACAGAAAACACGTTCGCATCGTTACACCTTCAGATAAATGTCATTTACTATTTTTAATAATTTTTTAACGCAATGTCAAAAATTTCAGGTTTTACTATCCTTGTGGGGACATTTGGTCCCCACAATGTAGCAAAAACAAGTACACACACACACACACACACACACACACATATATATATATACACATATATATATATATATATATATATATATATATACAGTTCAGTTCATTGTAAGTATACTGTCATGCAAAGTAAAAGTTTTTCCGCGGGTCTTAAATTAATTTTGACAGTTGAAGGTGGTCAAGAAGTCTTAGTCCCAATTTCGCTGAAATGTAACAGACTCATATATGTCTCTTAAATTAATAATAACGAAAAACATCAACATGTGACAAACTAACGTTACTACAGTGACGTTTACAACATTTCAGTTCATTGCATCAACTCTTTCGAAAACATTTACGTACTTTAAATCGATTTTTTATGTGTCGTTCCAAAGCACAACTATTTAGTTTACAGCTACTGGAAACAAACCGTTCTTATTATAAAAAAGTATTTTGATTTTCCACAAAATTTTTCAATGTTTTTCTTTTCGACTGGCCGTTGAGAGGGTCCTGTCCAACAGTGTCCATTAACCTCATGTGCTGGTTGGTTTAATAGAGCAGAGTTCCTTTCTACAACATCACAATGAATTTAAAAACCGTGACGATATCAAAAACTTACTTTATTTAGTAAGCCAGGGTGATTTTATTGTTAAACCTTCAGCGGCTAACGTCCTCCATTCTTGCTGGTTGCTACTGGGCATGCGCACTGTGAAACCCGGAACGATCGTTTCTCCTGACTTGGGGTTCCACCCGGATGATTTTCACAAACGGACCCGTTCCTGTACATGCTGTTGTTTACCAAAGCACTCTGTCATAGAAATACACATTTCAAAAGATGTTTTTCATGCATATGCTTAGAGCAAAATGGATCCGGTGCTTACAAGCAACCCTGCTTCGGCAGGCACAGATGTGAGAAACAAAGGAGAAAGCCAGGATGCAGTTGTTGTGTCAGGCAATACAGCAACACTGGCCCTGTCTGACACTAGTCTGGTGTGTGTTGAATACCCAGCAGTCGTCAACAATGTGGACACAATGCTGGAAAGCATTGGAGGCGAAGAGGGAGTGTCTAAGGTGATTAGATTCTGCTGGTGTTTATTTAGACACTTTGTCAGATTTTTGTAAAGTAAAAGTTGCTGTTATGATGTCTCTTTTTGTTTTAGAGTATGTCATTTAAGGAACAAGTTTGTTGTTTGGATGTGTGAACGCAATTAAGATGCACAGTTTTAAACGATTTACATTTAACGACATTTATTTTCATAATATTAATAATGTAGGAAAAGTAATATTTTAATAAAATATTGCAGTTGAACATGTTTTTTTACTGATTTAATATATTTAAAAATGTAATTTATTTCTGATGGCAAAGATGTATTTTCAGCATCATTACTCCAGTCTTCAGTGTCACATGATCCTTCAGAAATCATTCTAACATGCTGATTTGCTGCTCAAGAAACATTTCTTATTATTATCAATCCTAAAAAACGTTGTGCTGCTTAATATTTTTGTGGAAAGCCTTTTTTAGGGTTTTTTGGTGAACCTATAATGTCTTTTCCAACATTATAAATGTCTTTAATATCAATTTTGATCAATTTAATGCAGCCTGGCTGAATAAATATATTAATTTCTTTTAAAGAAAAACCTTAAACTTTTGACATGTGTACTGAGTGATATAGTGGATTGTATTTTAACCTGTGATTTTTCTGAACAGACATATGGAGATTCATCTAAAAGACTTGAACTCCGTTTTCGGCCAAAGGATCCGTTCTCCCATCCCGCTTATGGGAACCGCTATTCCTCCACCAACCTGCTGCTCAGAGTGCGCCGCAGAACCCGCAAAGGAAACAGTGCAGAAACCCAAATCAGCATGGAGATAGTGGGACTTATTGGGACCACATATAAATTTCAAGGTATAAAAGTCACCTATTATTATTATTTTTTTTTTTAATAATTATTTTAAGAATTTTATTACTATTTTAAAATTTTGGTGTAGGATTTGAAACAAATTTAATTCAGAAATTGCTACTGAATTTTCAGCATCATTACTCTGGTCTTCAGTGTCACATGATTCTCAGAAATCATTCTAATATGCTGATTTGCTGTTCAAGAAACCATTATTATTATTATTATTATCAATATTTAAAACACTTTAAAACATTTTTTCAGGATTCTTTGATTAATAGAAAAAAGAATGCTTAAAATTGTAAAAAGTGATGATAAAGACATTTAAAATGTTACAAAAGATTTCTATTTCAGACAAATGCTGTTCTTCTGAACTTTCTATTCATCAAAGAAACCTGAAAAAATTCTACTCAGCTCTCTGAACTCAGCTATTTTCAACATAATAATAATAATGTTTTGTTTTTTGTTTTTGTTTTTTAGCAGAAAATCAGAATATTACAATGATTTCTGACGGATCATGTGACTGGAGTAATGATGCTAAAATTCAGCTTTGAAATCACAGGAATAAATTACATTTCAAAATAAATTTAAATAAAAAACAGATATTTTAAATAGTAAAAATATTTCAGAATTTTACTGTTTTTGCTGTACTTTGGATTAAATAAATGCAGGCTTGGTGAGCAGAAGAGACATTAAAAATCTTACTGTTCAAAAACTTTTGACTGGTACTGTATATAAATATAAATATATTCATCCTGTTCTTTTTTAAATTATATGCTACATGAATACAGTTTCTACTGTTGCAACTGCAGTTTTAATTTATTGGGTCTTAAAGGGATAATTCTGTAAAGAAAGTCATTCAGGTTTAGAATTACATCAGGGTTTACATATTACATTACATAAGAGTGGACTGTCTCTTTAGTAATCACACATCCTCGCCTTTCATTCTTCAGGAATGGCTGACTTCCAGTACCTAGCGTCTCACAACGATCCAGATGGAAACCAGATGTCTTTGTACGACAAGATAATTTTACGCAAACCCGAGAAGAAAGACTTCTACGACAGTCCTGTGCCTCTTTTCCTTCCTCCTCCTATTTTCTCTCGCCTCGACACTCCTGTGGACTATTACTATCGTCCAGATGTATTGCACAGGTAAGCTGGAGAAGGACCTGAATTCTCACAAGTTGACTAGCTGCTATTATAAATGATTCAGAAAGACCATCTGTTATGAGTTAGCTGTATGTGTTTTGGTGGTTGATTATATTTATTGGTTTCCCAATAAACAGCAGGGAGACCGCAATGCAGTCTGTTCTCCTAAAAGATCATATCATTGCCCCGAATCGAGCTCGCCGGCCAAACAATGCCATTTTTGTCAACTTTGATGACAAAACTATACCGTCAGAACCTTTAGAAGCTGCAGTTATGAGCTGGAAGAAGGTCTGTGTCCATCCTAATGATGTAAAGGCAGAGCAGCAACTCAGACAGGTTAGTAAACTGGATATACATGTTATTCATGTGTTAAATCAAGCAACTGATGGAAAGCACAACATTACAGTATTTGATTCGAAGCCACAAAAAATAAAAAGTAAATATCTATTATGAGGCACTAAACTATAAACTAAAATATCTAATCATTATTAAAAATAATGAATTTAAGCAATTGTCATCTGTATATATAGTCAATTGGTCATCTGTATATATAGTTTGAGACTGCAGGGAGACTTGTTTACATAATTCTCAATGCTTCATGGGAGTGGGCGGTCGACAACTAGTCGAAACTAAAGATAAAATCTAGGAGGTGTGTTTTTATAAAAAAAAAAAAAAAAAGGTGTGAAAGTCAGCTATTGGACAAACATGGTGTGATGTTATGGGAAAATGTTCTTATCTTATCCTTATCCCACCTGTGCTCCAAATCTATTTCATTTGGGAATACTGATTAATTTGATTTTCACCTCCACAGCTTTTCGAGAAAAGGCCCATATGGTCTCGCAATGCAGTCAAGGCCAACATTAACATTCACCCTGAGAAAATGAAGCACCTCCTCCCTTATGTGGCATACTACATGGTGAGTAGATTAAAAGAGAAAACTCTAGGTTTAATAAACTTTAATATGATGTGTTAAAATACTGTCGCCTATCCCAGTTTGTTGCACAGAAAGCAATTAGTGGTGCAAACACTCATTAAGTGCCACTATCAACTTTTCTCAGGTTGTTAGTATGCCCTGTTGTAGCAAAACTGGTTCAAGGTGTGAGACTGGGGTGGGACTACCTGTTTGTCTGGACCAGGGGTCTCCAAACTTGGTCCTGGAGGGCCCGTGTCCTGAAGAGTTTAGTTTCACCTGCCTGAAAATTTCTAGCATGCCTAGTAAAATTTTGAATAGCTGGTTCAGGTGTGTTTAATTAGGGTTGGAGCTAAACTCTGCAAGACACCGGCCCTTGAAGACCGAGATTGGAGACCCCCGGTCTGGACTAAAGTATGGGCTGGTTAACCCCTGTTGGTAGATTCCATAACTACACTAAAGAAACTATGTTTTTTTGAGGAAAACATTTCAGCATTTTTCTTCATATACTGGACTGATATGGTGCCCCGAGTTTGAACTTCCAAAATGCAGTTTAAATGCGGCTTCAAACGATTCCAAATGCGGTTGTAAATGATCCTAGCCGAGGAAGGAGGGTCTTATCTAGCAAAACGATCATTTAAAAAAATACAGTTTATATACTTTTTAATGCCAAATGCTTGTCTTGTCTTACTCTGCTTGGACTGTTTTTGTTCCACTTCATGACAGTTAGGGTATGTCGAAAAAGTCCCATCTTCTGTTGTCTCCCTCAACTTCAAAATATCCCTATATCGCTGTTTTACCTTTTTTTTAAGGATGTTTGATCTTCTTTGCATGTTCACTTTGCAAAGACTGGGTCGGAACTTCTGCAGCGATGTAGGATGATTTTGAAATTATTTTTGAAGTTGAGGGAGAAAATACGATTGGAGTTTTTCGACATACCCTAACTGTCTTGAGTCAAAATACACAGAGCTCATGGAGTGAAAGGCAAGATGAGCGTTTGAGATTAAAAAGTATTTCAATTGTACTTTTTTAATGAAAATTACAGATCGTTTCGCTAGATAAGACCCTTCTTCCTCAGCTGGGATCGTTTACAACCGCATTTGGGATCGTTTGCAGCCACATTTAAACTACTTTTTGGAAGTTCCAAATCGGGGCACCATATCAGTCCATCATATGGAGAAAAAATGCAGAAATGTTTTCTTTACGACTGAAGAAAGAAAGATATGAACATCTTGGATGACAAGGGGGTGAGTAAATTATATGTGAATCTTTGTTTTGAAAGTGGACTTCTCCTTTAATTAGGGCTGGGCAATTTTTCATATCAGTCAATATCGATAATTATCACAATAAATGTCAATTTTTTATTTCTTTCAAGTTTAAAAGCAAATTTTTGCTACAGTGTGAAAGTTATAAAAACCAGACGGTTAATTGTGGCTTTAAACTATTCTTTACGGGCAGAACATGACAAACGCTTCATGTTTTTAAGAAATCTTAACACTTTTTCCAGTCATTTTTCCTTAACAAAATTAATTTCTTAATAGAAAAAAAAATTCTTAGTTGTGGATGTTTTAATGAGTAGTATTGTTTCAAATCAAGAAACAGGTTTGTGTTGCCTGATTTTGTTAATAATAATATAACTTTTTTTGTCTTTTAGAAATAAAAGTTTTGTGTTCTGTGCAAAAATACAGAATGTATGGTAATTGCATTAAAGGAGAAGTCCACTTCCAGAACAAAAATTTACAGATAATTTACTCACCCATTTGTCATTTAAGATGTTCATGTCTTTCTTTCTTCAATCATAAAGAAATTATATTTCTTGAGGAAAACATTTCAGGATTTCTCTCCATATAGTGGACTTCAATGGTGCCCCCAAGTTTGAACTTCCAAAATGCAGTTTAAAAACACAGCTTCAAATGGCTCGAAATGATCCCAGCCAAGGAAGAAGGGTCTCATCTAACGAAACCATCTGTCATTTTCAAAACAAATTGACAATTTATATCCTTTTTAAACTCAAATGCCAATCTTGTCTATTCTCTGCAATGCGCATGTGTAGTCTGTGTAATCCGGGTCAATACAGTTAGGGAATGTCAAAAAACTTGTTTTCTTCAACTTCCAAATCGTCCTACATCACTGTTTTACTTTTTTTGTACAGGGCGTTTGATCTTCTTTGCATGTTCACTTTGTAAACACTGGGTCGGTACTTCTGCAGCGATGTAGAACGATTTTGAAGTTGGGGAACAAAACGACATACTTTAACTGTCTTGAATTGGACAAAATGTTCATGCAGACCTGGACAAAATGAGCATTTGAGGTTACGAAGTATATAAATTGTCAGTTTGTTGAAATGACTGATCATTTCGCTAGATATGACCCTTCTTCCTCGGCTGGGATCATTTAGAGCCTTTAAAGCTGCATTTAAACTGCATTTTGGAAGTTCAAACTTGGGGGCACCATTGAATTCCACTATATGGAGAGAAATCCTGAAATGTTTTCCTCAAGAAACATAATTTCTTATCGACTTAAGAAAGAAAGACATGAACATCTTGGATGACAAGAGGGGTGAGTAAATTATCAGTAAATTTTCATTCTGGAAGAGAACTTCTCCTTAAACTCAGCACAAACTGATCACAAATACAACAGTGAAAAAGACAAAAATGTCCCCAAGGATGCATAAGGGATATCTATGGATATTTTTACATTAAAATATAATTTTCTGTGTAGTTAACAGGGCCATGGAGGAGTTTGTGGGTCAGGTTTGGATACGATCCTCGAAAGACAGCTGAAGCAAAAATCTACCAGGTTCTAGACTTCAGGATCCGCTATGGAATGAAACATGGTGAGCGATAAACACAAACACACCCCAAATGTGATTCATTCCTGGACAAAAACATGCCTATGCTATGTACAACTGTCTGTAAGTGTACACAACGTTTTTAACATCAGATGTGACAATAAATGACAATACAACTATTTCCAGTTAGGGCTTCACAATTAATCAAATTTGTAATCGTGATTGCAATTACAGATGCCACAATTTGTGTGTCTGAGAGAGAGAGAGAGAGCGAGTGTGGGTTTTTTTTCTCATTATTTTAATTTTTACATTTTTACTTTTTTATATTTAAAAAAGAAACTATTTAAAAATGTGGCATGCAGTTGCTACAAACAATGGTATAAAGCTATTCAAAACATCATTCAATGTAAATTGTGATAATCGTAATTAATAATCGCAATTACAGTTTCAAGGGAATAATTGACAGTCATGATTTTTGTCATAATCGTGCAGCCCTAATTCCAGTGATTTTTCTGTCTGAATAGGATTTGGCGTCAACGACATGCCAGTGAAACCCAAGAGAAGTGCTTATCATTACAGCCACCCGACCACTATCAACAGGGCAGGTACACAGATCCAAATGTTCTGGCTCAAAACATTCCCTCAGAAGTGTTAATTATATCCTTTTCATGTATTTTTCATGTACTCTCTGACCCTGAGAATCCCTGAGACTTACCATTCAAAAGTTTGGGGTTGTTAAGATTTTTAAATGTTTTTGAAGGAAAAGCCTGTATTTATTTGATTAAAAAGACAGTAAAAACAGTAATGTGAAATATTATTAAATTTTTTTACACCAAGTATTTTCGGTCATAAAATATTTAAAATATATTAGTTATTCCTGTGATAGCAAAGCTGAATTTCCATGAGCTATTACTCCAGTCTTCAGTGTCACATGATCTTTCAGAAATCATTCTAATATGATGAGTTGCTGCTCAAGAAACATTTCTTACTATTATAAAAGTCCTTATTTTTTTTAAATTAATAGAATTAAATTCTTAAAAGTGACATGAAATAAAAATCTGTCTTTTTCCATGTTTAAGTGCTGTAATCAGGTCCCCGGTGCATCTACCAACACTAGAAAACGTAAAAATGGACAACCCAGTAACTTTGCTTTGGTAAACCTTTTTCTGCAAGCGTGTGAGAAACGAGCCGCTCAGATTTCTCTCCCCTGTGACGTAGAAAGGGGATCTTATTATAATATTACCGCCCCCTAATCTGCATGTTTTCACCCGCGGTGCCGTCATTTTTGTTTTCGCAACCGACAATTTACAGATAATGTACTCACCCCCTTGTCATCCAAGATGTTCATGTCTTTTTTCTTCAAGAAATTGTGTTTTTTGAGGAAAACATTTCAGGATTTCTCTCCATATAATGGACTTCTATGGTGCCCCCGAGTTTGAACTTCCAAAATGCAGTTTACATGCAGCTTCAGAAGGCTCTAAATGATCCCAGCCAAGGAAGAAGGGTTTTATCTAACGAAACAATTGGTTATCTAAAAAAATGTACAATTTAAACACTGTTTGGCAGAATATCTGAGGTATGAGCTGTAAAGGCACAGCCCTATTCTGGAAAAGGAGGCGGGGAGCAGCAGCTCATTTGCATTTAAAGAGACATGCACGAAAACAGCGTGCTTCTGCTTCCACTCAAAACAGCATTTTTAAAAAATGATATAATGAATGATCTGTGGGGTATTTTGAGCTGAAACTTCACAGACACATTTTTGGCATGCCTGTGACTTATATTACATATTGTAAAAGGTCAATAATAGGTCTCTTTAAAAAAAAACGAAACAAACTTTTGAATGCTTGTATAGTATATTTGCAAACAATCAAAAAGATGTTGATGGTAGCGAATGGTTGTTTCTTTGACTTCTCTAGTTCCTCAACCTGCTAGTGTGTCCGACATCACCCAGGAGAGTCCTTCATCTTCAGGACCCAAACCTGCCACTGCCAAGTACTTACTAAAGGTATTCTCAGTTATTTCACAGTGGATTTTGCCTAGAGCAACAGCTAATATCTAGGAAGGCTTTTAAAAAGTTTTGTCAAATGTTCTCTCTAGGATTCCGTCTACATCTTCCGGGAGGGAATGCTTCCTCCATACCGCCAGATGTTCTACCAGTTGTGTGATCTAGATGTAGAAAAGTAAGCATTTGTCTTGTCATTTCATCATTCGTTCATTCAACCTATCATCCCATTTCTTCTGACCTTTACAGCACTTCTTTTTCCCTCGTTTTAGAATAAAGAATATCATTCACAAGAATGATGGGAAAGAGGAAGTGTGTGATGAGAGAGATGGCTGGTGTGTGCCTCATACGGCCGACGAGCTCAGGAATATCATCTCTGGAATGATCCAACAACACGTCCGAGTCAACCGACCAGGTACAACACAAAAAAATAATGCATTGTTTATCATTAACAGGGTTCCTAGAAATCATTGAAAGTTTGTGAATCTGAAAAAAATGTCAAGGCCCTGGAAAGTTTTTGAAAATAAACATATGTAGATACAGGTCCTTGAAAGTGCTTGAATTTATTTATTTTATAGAAGTTTTCTGAAAAAAATCTAATCGTGATTAATCGCATGCAAAATAAAAGTTTGTGTTTATATAAGAAAAATTTTATATTTATATACAAAATATTTTTATGTACACATAATGTAAATTTTATATATATATATATATATATATATATATATATATTAGGGCTGACAAATGATTAATCGTGATTAATTGCATGCAAAATAAATGTTTGTGTTTACCTAATGTGTGTGTACTGTATATATCTAATATATACACACAGATGCATGTGTATATATATATAAGAAAAATGTTATATTTATATACATAATATTTTTATGTACATATAATATAAATGATTTTATATATATATATATATATATGTGTGTGTGTATATATATATATATATATATATATATATATATAAGGGCTGACAAACGATTAATGGCATACAAAATAAAAGTTTAAGTCTAATATATGTGTGTGTACTGTGTGTAATTATTATGTATATATAAATACAATCACATTCATGTATATATTTAAGAAATATTTACAAGTATATGTATTTTTATAGAATTTTTATAGAATTTATATTATATATAAATAAAAATATTTTGTACATAATAATTTCTCTTAAATATATACATTAATTTGTGTGTATTTATATATACATAATAATTACACACAGAACACACATATATTAGGCAAACTCAAACTTTTATTTTGTATGCGATTAATCACGATTAATAAACGATTAAATTGCGAATAATCGCATACAAAATAAAAATGTTTGTCTACATACTATATGTGTGTGTTGTGTGTATATTTCTTATGTATATATAAATACACACAAATACATGTATATATTGTAAAAATATATATAAATATAAAATATATATATAAATATTTTGGATGTGATTAATCATTTGACAGCCCTAGTTATTTTGCCAAAACTTCGTGGCCTGTGCATACTAGCTTGCTTGATTTACTTTAGTTATGTGCATTTATGCGTTACGTTAACTTAACGTTACATGAGCCTAAGCTCTCTTCAGTAAAATCCATGCAAAAGTTAATATCAGATCATTTTAGAATACAGTGCTGAATATTCTTCAGTTTTATTCAAAACCGAAATACGACAAATAGAGTATCAGATCTCTGTCATATGGCCAAAAATAAATGCAAAAAAAAAAGAAGCTTTTTTTGCATAGTTGTGTTTGACAAATGAAAACTGTATCGATGCATCTTACAAGGTAACACGATGTAACCTTGCTCTCACTTGAAATTTGTACCCACATTAAGTCCTTGAATTTGAGAGTATTGGACCTGGAAAGTCCTTGAATTTGAAGTTAACCAAGGTGTGGGAACGCTGATAAACATAACAGTAAAATAATATTTATAATATGTATTTATTTTATTGTCGCAGCTTCATCCACCCAAAAGCCTGTAAGAGCTAGACCCAAAACTGTTGACAGCGGAGAGGAGGAAGACGAAGATGACGATATTGATGATGAAGATTACAAGCCCTCTGATGGGAGCGACAACGAAATGGAAACTGAGATTGCAGATTACATGTAATTCCTCTTTAGTTTTAATCTACAGCAAATATTTATGCAAATGTAAAGGTAAAAAAAATTTTTGATAGAAATTAGTTTGACATGTTTTTTTCTTGTTTGGATAATAAATGGTTTTGTCAAAAAAACTGAGTATGAGTAAATTCTTCTAAAAAGTACCTGATAAAGAAATAAGAGAAAAGTGATGACTATGAAGTTATTATGTATATAAGTGTTCATATATATACTACAGTTTTTTAAAGAAATGATTTCTTATATTCAGCAGGGATGCATTAAATTGATCAGTGACAGTAAAGACTACATTGTTACAAAAGTTACAATTTTAAATAAATACTAAATAATCATTTACTGTATCAATGTATGCAGCCCTGTTTTCAACACTGATAATAATAAGAAATGTTTCATAATTAGCAAATCAGCATGATGAAGAATGATTTCTGAAGGATCATGTGACACTGAAGACTGGAGTAATGATGCTGAAAATTCAGCTTTATTATCACAATTATAAATTACCTTTTTTATTTCCCATTTTGTTCTATTTTGTTTAGTTTTGGTATTTTGCATCATTATCCTGCAAGGTGGCATAAATATTTCTCTAATGGAAAAATGTGTCGCCGAGATTACAAAAACCTCTCATGAACACCACACAAATGTATTCATGAGAATTTACCACAACTGCACATATGTTGTACAGCTAATGCATGGACTGTGTACTTTTAAGATATGGATTTGGCGCACCTTGAAAAAGATGATTTGGCCTGTTTATAAAAGCGACAGCACTCCCTTCAGTGCCACACTTGCAGCAACTGTCTAATGATGATGGCGATGATAGGAGTTTTTATGTCTCTTGCCCTCATCCTGGGCACAGCAAATGCGGCTTCTGTAAGTCATAATATGAATTTATTCAAATTGTTTGTGTATTTGTGGAAAAAAAAATGTATTTGACAGTTTCATAGTCAGTTTTGCAAGACTTTGGGATGGAAAGACGTCATATTCATGCCATTTAAAAATCTGAAAAATATGACTTTTTATCCTATGCAGTACAGCCTACAGCATGTTTTGAACAAATCGTGTGAACCAATGATTTAAAGGCCCATTCATAAAGAGAGCCATTTACCTTCATTCTTCCTAAATGAATCAGCTGTTTGAACTAATCGAATTAATGATTCATATAGACATTTACCACATCTGCTGGCAGATTTAGTTTCTTATTTAGCATATGACTTCATTAAAAATAATAATAATAATACAATTTTTTTTTTTTAAAAGCTACAATTTGTAATGTAACTTGATACTTTCTCATTTAATACAAACATAGCTTTAAATAATCTTTTGTGGGTATTTTCAATCAAATTTATCATGTAATTAATTAAATTAAAAATTTTAATCAACTGACAGCCCTAATTGTTATGCTTAACAGTAATGTAAGTGCTTAACATATTATTATGCTTAACAGTTTATTACATTTATGTATTCATTTAGTTTAATAATGAAGTATACTTTTAATACATAATAATACATGATAATGGGAAAAAATATAAAATGAAAGGAAAAAATAATATTTTAATGATTTTGCATTCTTCTGAGACACTGCATTTACTTGCAAAACTTTCACCTTGCACTTTGTACAATTTGGCAGAACATGGCTAAAATCCTAAATATGCTGTAATACAATTTCTACCAATAATGAACTGTGAATGTGGTGCAGTTTGGAACTGTGAACACAGAGGGTGTCACACCCCTCGACTATTTGTATTGGTTTTTACCTCATGTGCCCATATATGGTTGTTCCTGTTCTTGTCCTCATAGTGTCATTATTAGTTAATCACCATCACCTGTCTGTGCATCATTAGCCACCCTTTATAAGCTGTTAAAGGGGTCATCGGACGCAAACTTCACTTTTACATGTTGTTTGAACATTTATGTGTGTTGGCAGTGTATGTACAAATCTACCCTATAATGATAAAAATCCATGCAGTGGTTTTTAATTAATCTGTAAAAAAATAATATCCCCTTTTTCAAATTGAGCCATTTTCAGATGCCTGTTGGTATCGCGTCACACCAACAGAGGCCGCTCCCACGATAGCTGATTGACATGAGCGTCTTACCTCAGAATCTGAAGTTCGCCTGTAGGCGGCAGTGCTTCCCAAATTGCTGCGAAATGGGTAAACGTGACAACAGAACAACGCGACGCGTCAATCGTCAACGCGATTATCAAACAGATGAAACTCGATCAACGTGCTCCAAACTAGTAAATAAAGACAACAGTAGAAGTGAAATTTTTCAAAACAAATGATAAAGGTGAACGAGCTGACCTCACTGCACCTGTATGCAAGCATTGCTATAAATCAGGGGTGCTCAACCCCTGATTTCTACCTTCCTGCAGAGTTCAGCTCGAACCCTGATCAAACACCCCTGAACCAACTAATTAGGATCTAAAGGAGCACTTGATAATTACAGACAGGTGTGTTTTATCAGGGTTGGAACTAAACTCTGCAGGAAGGTCGATCTCCAGGAACAGGGTTGGGCACCCCTGTTATAAATCATGTGTAAATCTCATGCTTTTTCTTTGATCTTAGTCTAAAATCTGAAAACAATCAAAGAGAGAGAGAGAGAAATAATAACATGATTTTGAATACTTCGACTGTTAGAATAACACTTTACAGTAAAGCAACCTTCGTTAAAATGTGTGCCCGAGGAGTTCAGAAATATAATTTCTGGAATGACTCTTTGTGGCATTATCTTGCAAGATGGCCCAAATATTTAAAGGGGTCATCGGATGCCCATTTTCCACAAGTTGATATGATTCTTTAGGGTCTTAATGAAAAGTCTATAATATACTTTGGTTAAAAATTCTCAATGGTTGTGTAAAACAACACCCTTTTTTACCTTGCCATAATCAGCTCTGCAAAAAACATCCTGTTCTTGTCGAGGCTGCTATAAATGTTAATGAGCTCTGCTCCCCCCCGTCCCTCTCTTCTCTCTGTGGAGTGACGAGCCTGTTTACTTTAGCCG
Organism: Labeo rohita; assembly: GCF_022985175.1. Lineage (NCBI taxonomy): Eukaryota > Metazoa > Chordata > Actinopteri > Cypriniformes > Cyprinidae > Labeo > Labeo rohita. The sequence goes on along the minus strand of NC_066889.1, from coordinate 23,860,819 downwards.
CATTTAGCTGCTTATTAGGAAAAGTGATTGCAGAGATTCATAAAAAACCCTTATACTCACTTCTGCTGTAGGTGAAGCTGGATCATGAATGATTTGCGTGAACATAGACTCATTTATGTAGATCGGGAGGCGCATTCCCTTCACAAACAAACCTAATCCACTGTATCTTTAGCGGCTCAGATGTTGGGAGTAAATGATGACCACTATGTTCATTATTACATCCAGCAACACAACACCTCAATTGCTCAATTGGAGATAATCTTGTCTAACTTAAATCCCTGCTCCGGCACCGAAACAATGGAGGTCGGACTTTGACAACTGATCTCAATAAACTATCATGGGAGCGGCATCTGGCATCTGAGAATGGTTCGATTTGAAAAAGGGAATATTATTTTTACAGATGGCACCATTATAGGGTAGTTTTGTACATACACTGCCAACACACATTAATGTTCAAACAACATGAAAAAGTGATCTTTGCATCCGATTACGCCTTTAACTATTCATAAATATTTCTCTGTAATGGAAAAAAATGTGTTTTTGAGATAACAAAATCACAAATTTTCCGTGAGAGTTTACTACAACTGCACATTCTGGCCAGCTAATACAGAGATTGTGTGCTTTTAAGATACGACTTTGGCACACCACCAAAATGAGATATGATTTGGCCTGATTATAAAAGCAACAGAACTCCCTTCGGTGCCACACTTGCAGCCACTGTCTAATAATGATGGCAATGTTAGGAGTTTTCATCTCTCTTGCCCTCATCCTGGGCACAGGAAATGCAACTTCTGTAAGTCTTCTGTATGTTTAACAGTTCATTATGTTTATGTAGTAGTTTGGTTTAATAATGAAGCTACTATGAAGTTTTATATTACTAAATAACAAACTGAAAAACAGTGGAATTTGTCAGAACATGGCTAAATATGCTATATTGCAATTTCTACCAAAATTGCACTGCAGTTGGGAACTGTGAGCACAGAGGGAGGGACGGTACAGGGAAGGAATCTCCTTATTGGATACTTCCGCTATATGGACGTGTTCAAGGGAATTCCCTTCGCCGCCCCACCTGACATATTACAGAAGCCTGTTCCTCACCCCGGCTGGGACGGTGAGTACGCCTGTCTGTTGTGCAAGGATGTAAAATAAGTGAGTGTATTGACAGTGCACTTCTGCTGACTCTACCTGCACAGGTGTTCTGAAAACCACTGAGTATGGAAACGAGTGCATGCAGCTCAATTCTTTTTCTACTGATGTCGAGGGCAGTGAGAACTGTCTCTTCTTGAACATCTGGGTCCCTCATGGCAGCACTGGTAATGCAATCTTATTCTAAATCACAAGACAAAAAAAAAAAGTATGTAAAAGGGATAGTTCACTTAAAAATTACAAAAATGTCTGAGGATCACAAAAGAACATTTTTGTCCATACAAGTCAATTTGGTCCAATGTTGTTTTGACAGTGTTTAATAAGATCATTTTTAAGTGTGTACTAGCCCTTTAAGAGTAATTTATTTTCAACTATGGTGTCAATGAATAAATTTACCTTGTCTGGCTTGACAGTGTCTACCAATCTGCCTGTTATGGTGTACATCTATGGTGGTGGCTTCCTGCTTGGTAGTAGTCAGAGTACAGGCTTCTTGGTCAACCACCTGTACGATGGACAGGAGATCGCAGACAGAGGAAATGTCATCGTGGTGACATTCAACTACCGTGTCGGAACCCTCGGATTCCTCAGCAGTGGAGATGCTGACGCACCTGGTAAGAAAAAATTATATTTGAGTAAAAGTAAAAAAAAATCTGTATAAAAGTATTACAAATACAATATAACTTCTGCCAGCATGGATCAACAATTTTGATGACATCACCCTGAACTTAAGTTTCTCATTAAACTTTCTGTCCAATCAAATGCTCTCTAGAATCTGGAGCGTCCCGCCCCCCTACACTATAAATATGGATCTTTCATATCCACATTATTCTTCCCATAAGAGTGGCTGCAGCCATTTGTAACTTTGAGAGAACCTTGCCAAAGTTCAGGGAACATTCCCTGTTGGAATGGTTGGAAGCTCTATTAAAATTTTTGGAACCCACTGTATATATATGTATGTATATATGGATTTATTGATTGTAGTATTTAAATGATGACCTGAGCATGACCTGTTCACAGGAAACTATGGTCTGTGGGATCAGCATGCCGCTATCGCCTGGGTACACAGGAACATCAGGAATTTCGGTGGCAATCCAGACAACATCACCATCTTTGGGGAGTCAGCAGGAGGAGTCAGCGTGGGCCTCCAGGTGCTGCATTAAAAAAAAATCACTGGTTGATTTTATTTTTTGCTTGCATGCAAGTTAAGTTTTGCTTGCACGTATTACATTTTAATGAGTCTTTGTGTGTTTGTCTGACGGCAGAGTGAGCAATTTTTTGAAAATGTCAAGTGACATTTGAAGTAGCCCTGGCTATTTAACATGTTTGTAAATTGATGAATAATCTTTTTGCTTTCAATCTAATGGCAACAGGTTTGCGTAAGTGTTTGATTTATTAGTATAAAAACCATGAGATGTTCTCAGTAATATAGATTCTGTGTGTGTGTGTCCATTCTGCACAGATTCTTTCCCCTAAAAACAAGGGCCTGGTCCGCAGAGCTATCTCTCAGAGCGGTGCTGCTCTCTGTCCCTGGGCTATCAACAGAAATCCAAGACAGCATGCTGAGGAGGTGAGCTTCACCTTCATGAATGTCCCACATTGCACACTGAGTAATCATTATAAAACAGACCAAGTGCTTACAATACTATCATTTGATATACAGCCTTTAGTGTACACTTGCTGATGTTTAGTGAAGTCACCTGTTCTGTTTCACATACAGACTGACATCTCAATGTTTTTGGTCAGTTAATAATTGATGTGTAGATATCAGTATGTCTACAATTATTACATGGGTAAATGCTTTTTTGTGCACTTTTAGATCGCAAGGAAGGTAGGATGTCCCACTGATAGCGGGATGGTGGCTTGTTTGAGGATGACAAATGCAAGGTCTCTAACTCTTGCTGGCACTGTGGATTTGTTTACATCTGCTTCTGGTAAG